>NC_085876.1:44888244-44910744 GCF_034702125.1 Engraulis encrasicolus
TGTGTAAGCGCTGCATTCGTAAGATGGACCACCACTGCCCCTGGGTGAACAACTGCGTGGGGGAGAATAACCAGAAGTACTTTGTGCTCTTCACAGTGAGTTCCATCCCTACTGCCCAGATTGCTACTTAATGACATGGACAATAATGAGATTTAAACAGGGAATACAAATCTGATCATTTACTGTACAGTCAGAAGAAACAAAAAGGGCTCGCTGTCGCTGACACTATGCTGTCTAGTAATAGTCTTTTACGAATTGTATATTGCCTTGTAATCAGCCTTGTGCGTCTTACATATTGTACTTAAATGCTTGTTATTTTATGTAAATGTACGTAATTGTACATAAATGCTTGTTGATGTACTGATGTACTGTGTTTGTTACGTTAAGTAATACGTTAGTCTTGCAATTACTGCAAATTAGCATATGCATTACCTCCGCCAAGGAGGTTATGTGATGGTCTGATTTTGTGTGTTTGGTCGCATGTTTGTGCCTTCGTTCGCTGTGCTTGTGTGTATCTGTCCATCAGACGGCGGAGGTGCATGCGCTCTATGAGCACATTTCTAGTTGTATATTTAACTCGTGTTGTTATCATTACTGTAGGTGTGTTTTGTATTTCTGTAATAATGATGAATGTTCTTTTGCGGTTCTAGATGTACATCGCGTTGATATCACTGCACGCACTCATCATGGCGGCCTTCCATTTTGTCTTCTGCTTTGAGGAGGACTGGAACAGTGAGTACTACTACTACTACTACTACTACTACTACACACACACACACAAGACTGGGGTGTGTTTCTCAAAAGCATAGTTGTTAGCCTGTTAGCAACTTGGGTAGTTGCCAATGGGAAAATGCATTGAAAACAACAAAGTAGCTAATGTAATGAGCAAATTGGGTTTCGAGAAATGCACCCCTGAATAGTTCCTGGTCACCCTACTGGTAGAGAACTACATACCAGATGCCCTGCTCCTCCCAACTTGTCTAGTTCTGCACTACAAACTACAGAGAACAGCAAAGTATATTTTGAACTGCCTGCCTGTTGCAGATCAGGTTACCACTAAAATGATTTTGCAATCATTTCAAGGTTGAGAACTACTTCTTGGCGTTGCTTCACTCATGCATGTCAAACCAAAAACAACATGTAAACCACGAAAACCCCAGCACACATACCAGAAATATACAGTACACCACCAGGTTCCCAAACTTTTTCTGGTGCAGTGCGAACCCATTTTGGACCTAGGATTATTTTCATTGTTTGGATTTTAATTCACAGCCACAAGACAAGTTAATATATTTTCTTTAACCTTTCAATTGAATTTAGTTTCTAAACAATTTATGGATTACGTTGTGCCTGTACTTTAGGATTTCCTGTTGACTATTATGCTAAGTTTCTTCTCTCTGTGACCCCCTTGCATTACCTCCCGACCCCCTCCCCTGTCTGGGACCCACTACACTACACTACACTAAGCTCTGCAGGCTTTACCCACCATGTGATTTCAGTCATGCTTATTGTTAGCTGTGAAAAGGCTCTAAAGCTGTGAAAAGTAGCAGTCTTATCTCTACAGCTTAACCCATTTTAGCCTGATGACTCGTATATGTTTGACCTTTGGTGCCAGGGACACACATACGCTGCATTCAGGCTCTTGAGATTTTAGCTTTTTAAATAAAAATGTGGGTGTTACTGTTAACGGCCCTTGAGACCGTCTCATCTGGCCCACAACATAATTTTAATGTTATGCAGTTAGAAATAACATTTGCAATACAATTAAATTATATTTTTAGGGGACCTAGTGAAGGTGGGGCCTGTTGTAATTTTGTCCGCCCTCAATATAGGCCTTAAAGGTAGAGGGAAATCCTTGTTTGTGTTCATAGTACGGCCCTTGGAGGACTTTATAAAATTTGAAGTGGCCCCTCGAATGAAACTGTTTCCCACCCTTGTGTTACAGTAAGCAGTAGGTGGTAAGAGTAATGGTAAAAGCTCCAAAAGCTCTAAGCCTGTCTGCTAGATTTGGCAGCGTTGTTTTCACTTCCTTCTGTTGCTGTGCTAATTGCCAGATGGCTGATGTTAGGTCGGTCTGATCAAGGTGTCTGTGGTTGTGGCAGGCTGCAGAGAAATAGGCCAGTTTGTGGAGAGAAAACTGTGTGTGTCTGTGTCTGTGTCTGTGTGTCAGTGACGTGCGCTGGGATTTATGGCTGGTGAGGCAACTTTTTCAATATCAGATTTTCAAATAAATAATTGCCGAATAGGCCTACCGACAAGTTCCATATGTCATAGCAGCTTTCTTAACATAAGGTAGGCCTACATATTTTGACATAAGCTTACTGCATTTCCACAGAGAAAATGCTATTAGATCTCTCTCACACACACACACACACACACACACACACACACACACACACACACACACACACACACACACACACACACACACACACACACACACACACAGGATTCAAACAGTGGTCTCAGATAAACCACACATCACCAATGTGGACAGCAGAGCAGAGGAGAGGAGAGTAGTGGAGAGGAGAGGAGAGAAGAGGAGAGGAGAGAAGGGGAGGGGAGAGGAGAAGAGGAGAGAGGAGATGAGAGAGGAGGAGAGGGGAGGAGAAGAGAGAGGAGAGGAGATGAGAGGAGAAAGGAGGATGAGTGGAGAGGAGCTCAAGGAGAGGAGAGGGAGAGGAGAAGAGAGAAGAGGAGAGGAGATGGGAAAAGAGAGAAGAGGAGAGGAGATGGGAAAAGAGAGGACAGGAGAGGAGATGGGAAAAGAGAGGAGAGGGGGAGAGGAAAGGAGAGGAGAGGAGAGGAGGGGAGGTGAGGGGAGAGTAGATGTGGGACAAAGGTGTGGCAGGAAGCGAATGTCAACGTAAACAGATATTACACGCTTCGATATGGTCACCAAATATTTTGGGACTGTCATTTCTGTTATGCCTACACCTTGGAATTAAATCAGAGTCTTGTAGTTACACGGGTATATTTGATTTACCTCAACGGTACCCTGTACTCAACTTTACAAACAGTTACCGGGCACATGAGAATCCGGTGCCCATCACAAAAGCTACCACACTGGACAGAATCACGGCGGATTCTCTGTCTCCCCACGGGTCTCACAAACACAGGCTTCACACACATAGGAAATTGGTCTTACCTGAACTCGTGCATCAGGTCCATGCGCCGCTCTTTTCCTTCACTTCGGCGTTGTGCATGCTAACGTTACTTTAGCCGGTGCTGTTCATCCAAAGCCCCAAACGTCGCCCCAAACGTCCAAAGCAATTTGGCATTGAATATGAGTAGCCGCGAGGATTTGTGTTTCGTGAGGCTCCTTAGTCCTTAGTAAATTGTTAAGTCGTAAAATCCCATGCGAATGGTCTTCCACACATTCTCGCCGGTTGCAAACAAGACACAGGGGAAACAACAAATATTTTCTGCAGTGTTGTACCACTCACTTTGAAATGATCAGGTAGTTATTCTGACCAGTCATCTGAGTAGCAAACCCTTCAGCTCTGTCGGTCCTCCATTCTTTATCACATATTTTCCCCTTGGAAATCCAACTTTGAGAATGCTCTTAGTTTCGTTATGAAATCCACTTGTAGCAGTAGTGACCAAGCTAGCCAACAACACCGACTGACTGTATTGTGAACTTCAGATTCGCTATGACGTAACTGTCCAGCAAGACTCAACACCAGAAGGAGTCTGCGGCCAGGCTACTGCTGGCCTCACCATTGTATCTTTCAGTGGACGTTATGCCAAAGCGTCCAGAGTAAAGAAATGATAATCACACGTAGAAAATATTTAAAAACTATCAGGAAATGAGGGCACACCATACATACTTCTATTAAGTGTATAAAAACGTTTAATACAATATTACCAGGTTGCATTCACAGAACGAGCAACATGGCGCATGCGCACAAGCTTGTTAACGAGGGATTGCGCAATCCGGGGTGAGGCCAGTTCAGAGTTGGCCCAAATGCAGAGTATTCGGAGCAATTTGACATGAAATGGGCAAATATTACGATTTTGGCCACGGAAATGATTGAAAATGAGTGAAACTGTTTAAATACTGCTCAAATGGTAGTTATGGTGCAGATGCTCGAAAACAATAGCTGTTATTGTTACTATTATTCACATTAACTGCATCTCATCATTCTCATCTGGAGCTGGTGAGGCCGTGCCTCCCCTGCCGTATTGGAGTGCACGTGCCTGCTGTGTGTGTGGTTATGTGTATGGCTGTGTGTGTGAGAGAGAGGAAGAGAGAGATCTAGGCTATGTGATGTAAACACTGACTGTGTGAGAAAACTCTGACATGGACCCTTCTCAGCACAGTCTGAGGCTTGGGTGATGGCCAAACAGTATTGCAGCAGGTTCATACCACAAGGAGAAAAGGTTGCACACAGTACAGCTGTGCTAGCAATACAAATTATAGCTGCTGCTTAGCAAACTGGCGCATGTGTGCACGCACGCACGCGCACACACACACACACACACACACACACACACACACACACACACACACACACACACACACACACACACACACACACACACACACACACACACACACACACACACGGTATGAGTGCTCAATGAAGGAAAAGCTTAGTCTAGGTTTCATGCTCCTTGACCTCTCCATGACCTGGCTGCTCATTGATTAACCCTTTGAAGTGTGATCCTAATAATGTCCTTACCTCCTCTCCCTCCCCTCTCTCCCTCCTCCATTTCCCCATCTCCCTCCTCCCTCGTATCCATGCTTCCTCCTCTCCTCTCCTATCCTGTCCTTACCTCCTCTCCCTCCTCCCCCCTCTTCCTAATCCCTTGCTCTCTCCTTCCTCTCTCCCTTCTCCCTATCTCCATTTTCCCTCTCTCCCCCTCCGTCTCTCCTCTTCTTGCTCCCCGTCCCTCCACCTGCCCATGATTCCTCCTCTCCGCTCCTCTCCTCCATCCTCCTCTCCTCTCTCCTTTATCCTCCTCTGCTCCTCCCTGCTCCTCTCCTCTCCTCTCCTCTCCTCTCCTCTCCTCTCCTCTCCTCTCCTGCTCCTCTCCTCTCCTGCTCCTCTCCTCTCCTCTCCTCTCCTCTCCTCTCCTCTCCTGCTCCTCTCCTCTCCTCTCCTGCTCCTCTCCTCTCCTCTCCTCTCCTCTCCTGCTCCTGGCCCCTCGTTTCCTCCTCCTCTCTTCTCCTCCTCCTCTCCTCCTCCTTCTCCTCTCCTCCTCCCCCCCTCTCCTCTCTTCTCCTCCCATCTTGTCTCCTCTCCTCTCCTCTCCTCTCATCTCCTCTCCTCTCCTCTCCTCTCCTGCTCCCCCTCTCCTCTCCTCTCCACTTCTGCTCCTCTCCTCTCCTCCTCACCACTTTTCCTTTCCTCCTCTCCTCCACTCCTCCTCCTCTTCTCTCCCTCTCCCCCTCTCCTCTCCTCTCCTCTCCCTCTCCTCTTCTCTCCTCTCCTCTCCTCTCCTCTCCTCTCCTCTCCTGCTCCTGGCTCCTCCTCTCCTCCCCCTCTCCTCTCCTCCTCCTCTCCTCCTCCCTGCTCCTCTCCTCGCCTCCCCCCCTCTCCTCTCTTCTCCTCCCCCTCTTCTCTCCTCTCCTCTCCTCTCCTCTCCTCTACTCTACTCTCCTCTCCTCCTCCTCCTGCTCCTGCTCCTCTCCTCTCCTCTCCTCTCCCCTTCTGCTCCTCTCCCCTGCTCTCCTCTCCTCTCCTGCTCCCCCTCTCCTCTCCTGCTCCTCTCCTCTCCTCTCCTCTCCTCTCCTCTCCCTCTCCTCTCCTTCTCCCCCTCTTCTATCCACTCCCCCCTCTCCTCTTCTCTCCACTTCTGCTCCTCTCCTCTCCTCTCCTCAGCGTGCAGTGTCTTCTCTCCTCCGGCTACAGTCATCCTCCTCATCCTACTGTGTTTTGAGGCGCTCCTCTTCCTCATCTTCACCTCCGTCATGTTCGGCACGCAGGTCCACTCCATCTGCACCGACGAGACCGTAAGTCACCACCACCTCTTGACCATACCCCGCCCGCCCACCACCAGTGTTGCCAGATGTGTCTGAAAAACCGCCAAAATGTGCTAAATTCCGCCCAATTTCAGCAAATTGCATTGATTTCTATGGGATTTTTTTCCCATTTTTACCTACACACGGCCATCCCAAGTAGCCCAATTTGGCGGGTAACCGCCCAATCTGGCAACACTGCCCACCACCTCCCCACCAGCCCTCCACAAATCTCTTCGAGACTTGGTCTGACCAAGAGCATAACAATGAACATTTGAACGGCACGGTTGACTCGCCTCCCTTTTTTCAGACATTCCGGGGAATGTCATGTTATTTTTTGTCACGTCATCCCAGACTCAATTGGCCCAGCGTCTTCCACAATATGCTTGTTATGGGTTTCCATTGCTTGCTTACGTGTATGTACTATTGTTGGTTAACAGGGTGATTACCTGGTTTGTAAGTATTGTGGGCAAAAAAAAATTGTCCATCATTTCATACTTTAATGTTGTTTCCATGTTTTGGCACATCACATGCTTTGCTGTAATGTTAATGAATGAATATACGTACACATACATACTGTGCATAGACCCACGACGGTGGTCATGACTGGGTATATTGATCTTGCATTTCACAGTGGTTGCTGCAATGTATACATACACTGTACGTGCATACTGAAGACATATGACTGATGGTTGTGTATATTGACGTATTTCAGAGTCGTTTAGCATTTAAATGCTCCTAAGCTGTGGGTCAGTATAGCTATTAGGGGTGATGAAGAGGTATTGATCGCCAAGGCCGAGACCTGCGTGTTTGGGATGCCTAGCCAAGTGCAATTGAAATGCAAGTCTTTCCTATACACAGGGGCGGAGCTATAGGGGGGCAAGCAGGGCAGTTGCCCCTGCGCCCAGGGCCCTCCTATATTGGTGGTGGGGGCCCTATTGTGACCTTGACATGCTGTATGAGGGGCCCTATCAGTATCTTGCCCTGGGGCTCTATGTGCAATTGTTTCGCAACTGCATACACGCTCATAGTGGTATATCAGGCAATTCAGTCAAGTGGAGTTTTGGTCACATTTTCAGAAAGACAAAATATTGCATCAAGTTGATGCTGAGTACATTTTTATGACTTGGTTAAAAATTAAAAGCATTCCCGCTATTATGCCAGCATGTGTCACTGACTCACTGCATTAAGTCAATTGACATTTCAGTCACAATATTTTGTCTCTTTGTATATTCAGTTGAAACTGCGTACATTTAAAAAAAGAAAAAATCTCTTTGCCACTTGCTTAAAAATTAAAAGCAATTCTACCATTATGTCACAGCATGTAGTCATGTGGCTTTTCAGTGACTATTGAACGGAAGCAGTCAAGACATTAAATATTAAGCTCAGACACAGTACATCTCTCTTAAGGGGGATTCATACTTGGCGTGACTGGCGCTACCCTCCTTCATACTTCACTCACGACCTCACTCGCGACCACACTCGCGCCGTCACGTGACCCAAAATGACGTCACACGCCGTGGCGCGAGCTGCCGTGGCGCGACGTCGTGCACCCCACATTTTTTGTAACTTGTCGTGCGCCACCAGCGACCATGCAGGTAGGCAGACAAAGCAGGAGTTGCGAAGAGAGGCTACAACTACTGTAGGCTATTACAGAATGGATCCTGCATAATTTTGAGGATAGTAAAATGTCCTAGAGAGTTATTTTATCTTCTCTCTTAAATGTTGTTAAGTGAAACAATTGTTTACTTTGTTCAGAAGCACGTTGTGTTCGGCGATCTATTTATACATTCTGCCGCCAGAACAATGCTCTCACATGGTCTTGGAATGATCTGGCAATGTAGGCTACAACAAAAAATATATGTTTCAATGTGGTAAGTCACAAGTCAGACGTTCAGTAGCACTACAGCAGCCGTGTTTGGCTTTCTATTTTATACATCCGTAGAACTCACGCTGCGAGTTGCGAAAGATACTGCCGTTTCTCTCATGAACAGCAGAGGGCACTTCCGACAATGCGAGCGAAAGCCTGTAGGGCGCTTTTGAAGTATGAATAGTCTGGCGCAAGTGATGACGTCATTAATGGTTCTCGCGCCAAACGCGCCAAAGTGTGCACGTGAAGTATGCAGAGCCCTTTATTCTTTTTTATTTTTAATCATTGCCATGAATTGCATTGCCACTATTATACCAACATGTGTCATTGCATTCTTTAGTGCAGTCAGCTGTGTTTTAGAGGGAGGTTTTTTTTAAACTTTGGATCTGGTATTAATAGCTCTGTTTATGGTGCCATCTTCTACAATATGACCATCCCTCAGTGATGTCTGAAGATCAGAGCACTGTTCAGGTCTCCTTTTTTGTATATGTTTTGGGCCTTTATTTAGACAGGAAAGTGTGAGAGGAGACAGGAAATGAGCAGGAGAGAGATATGTGGTAGGTCTGGGAAATGACCCCGGCCGGACTCGAACCGGTGTCCCCACGGGCATGCAAGCCCAAATGTGGGGGGCTTAGCGTACCACGGCACAGCGCCCCGCACAGTTCAGTTCTCATTAGGCAACACAAGTGGTGACAGTCATTGTAACAGCCGGTTAATTGATTACAATGGCCGTAGCCCCCTCATTGCCAACAGTCATTTCTGATCCTCCATAGACCAGCAAGGGGAAGGCACTGCTGATGCGCTGAGTTGGAAATTGTCAAATAGAAAGGGTAAAAAATATGTTGTCAGACAACATGAAGTTGAAATTAAACTTCATAAATTAGGTGTGTGAATGTGAGTGTGAGTGAGTGAATGTGAAGCATACAATGTACAGCACTTTTAAGTGCTCTACTGTAATAAGAAGTGGAAAGGCGCTCATAAATTAGGTCCATTCACCATTAATCTATTTACGTCTGTTTTTAAATTCTCACATTTGAACTGTGTTGTTGTGATGTGTCGTCACCAGGGCATCGAGCAGCTGAAGAAGGAGGAGAGGCGCTGGATCAAGAAGTCCAAGTGGATGAACATGAAGGTGGTGTTCGGACACCCCTTCTCCATCACCTGGCTCAGCCCCTTCGCCACGCCCGACCACGGCAAGGCCGAACCGTACCAGTACGTGGTGTGATGGAGCAAAGCAGCATCATCGCCATCATCATCAAAGCAAGACCATGCACCTTGCACCTGGTGGAGAGTTCTACTAAGGAACATCTTTTTGATGTTTGATGTGGTGGACAACTACATCATCTTATTATCTCTCCGATTGAAATCATGGCGGAGCGTTACTATCAGTATGTGGTGTGATGGAGCAGCACATGACGCGCCTACACCTTCGAGTGTTGAGGAATCTTAAGATCTTTGACCGCCACACATTAATTAATTGATTGATTGATTGATTGATTGATTGATTGATTGATTGATGGAGGACACTGGAGGATACTGATCCTTCTGCTGGACCCTTGGTGGAATCATATCACTGTAGAGGAACCTTGGGGGACAACATCTTGCCTCTCTTGCTAGACCCTGGTGGTAGAGTCCTATCAGTATGTGACGTATACAATACATTGTGTTTTTCCGGTTGAACCTTTGTGGAACCATATCACTACCTACCTTGTGCAATGGAGGAATGGAGTACAATACACTTAAGTGTTGAGGAATCTTAACAGATTTTCACTGTACATTACCTCTGTGATTAAACTATGGTGGAGTGCAGTTAGTAACATTGTGCGGCTGAGAAGAACCACACTGGAGTCTTGAGGAATCGAAGATGTTTTGTACTGTATATTGTGTGATGGAGGACCACCATCATATCTTGCCTCTCTGGTTGAACGTGTGAAGCATTGTTTTGGCTCCTGTGTGTGGAATGGGGTGCATCCCAATATGTGACCTTGCCTCCTCCACTTGCCTCCTCCACTTGCTTCTCGTCATGATGACATCACTGACAACAGCATTATATTTCAATATCTTGCAAAAGCTCAATTGTAAAGTCTTTTTCTCATTTGCAATTGTGATGGTGAATGAAAAACAGTCCCTCAAAAGTTGTTGTGGCGAGGCTGACAGCTGGGAAACTTTATCGTTTTCTCCACGGAGGAGGGGCCAGGAGGCGGGACGAGGAGACAAGCACAAGTGGAGGAGGCAAGGACACATATTGGGATGCACCCATGGTGTGGCGGGCGCACAATGATGATGCGTACTGTTGTTGGTGATGATGCGTGCTGAGCTGGCTATAGCCATTATGAAGAGATTCCCCCTCCTGTTCTCAACATGACTCTCTGAGATGCCTTGTGTGAAGACAACTTTCCAGAACTTTCTATTTTACGTTTACTTTTTACTATCCTCTCATTTCCACTTCTGACTGTCATTGACACGCGCACAGACACACTGAAAGCCACCAGCCGAAGAGACTTAAAGACTGCCTAGTGACGCAATAGATATTTGCCTGCTTTTCATAGAAATTATACAAAAAAATAACCTTAACCCTCCGGTTTGTTTGTATGCCTGATGCTGCCAGTTGAAATGGTTTCTCCTCTTTTCTTCTCTCCATTCTCGTCTAAGAAAGAGTATCGCCTTACTTACTCCCCTTGCGATGTGTGCTCAGTGCTACATAATTGTCCATTCCCTCAAACTGAGCCATTTTTTGCTATATGTTGCTTTTTTGTCGTTTGTTTTTCTTTGTTCTTTTGGCAATCACTGGAAGTGCGTATAAACAGACCGTGAGAAGAAGACCGTGGATGGTGTTGATGCTGTGATAATGTCTTCTCTCCTTGTTCCTAAGGCAACTTACTATATTATTAGACCACCGCAGCCAGCCTGCCTCTCTGCTGGCGAGCCCTTTGGAGCCTTGCTCTCCCAGCTTTTAGTGTACAGTTAGTCGTGGAATGCCTGTGTAGACCAACCAGAGTTCTAGAACACTACTGCACTGTTCTACTATCTTAGATCAGCTGCACGCCCATGATAACACTAGCACAAAGATGTTGCAGACTACAAAACGGCAGACTGTGTATTCTATGGTGTTTATTTGCCATATTACCCAATAACATAGGGTGTGTTCCAATATGCGACCTTGCGTCTTCCACTTGTGCTTGTGGCCTCGTACCAGGAAGTAATATGTTGTGATGACATCACTGATAACAGCATTATATTTCAATATCTCGCAAAAGCTCATTCAAAAGTCATTTTCTCATTTGCTAACTGTTTGGTGAATGAAGAATAGTCCGCCAAAAATTGTTGTGGCTAGGGTGACAGCAGGGAAACTTAATCGTTTTCTCCACGGAGGCGGGGCATCAGCAAAACGTGAGGCCACAAGCACAACTGGAGGACGCAAGGTCACATATTGGAATGTACCCACAGTGTATGTGTTATTATTATTATCAGATCTTTGCGCTCGGGCCATGACTGAACATCCGGTCGTACCGTAGTTTGTTGACATGAAAGGTCAGACAGAGGACACACACACACACACACACACACACACACACACACACACACACAGACCTTTGGTCCTGAAGGGACCAGGCAGAAGCAGGATGTGCAAGGAGGCCCAATCCAGATGTTCTGGTGCTGCACCATCACACATTTCCCATTTCTTCTGTGTGTCTGAATGCAGTTGTTATGTTGTTTAACAGCAGACAGACAGGCGTGGGAGTAGAGTTGCACAGGGCACGTGGAAATGCCTTTTTTTTATCCAGAAGTG
This sequence comes from Engraulis encrasicolus, assembly GCF_034702125.1. NCBI lineage: Eukaryota > Metazoa > Chordata > Actinopteri > Clupeiformes > Engraulidae > Engraulis > Engraulis encrasicolus. Next base: position 44,899,870 of record NC_085876.1, read on the forward strand.
AACAGACAATGAACTGTGTTGTTGTTTGTCCGCCTGGTACACACTGCCTTATTCAGGTAGCCCAAGGCCTCAGTCTCTTCTCAGTGTACTTTTATTTTTATTTAATTTTTTTCTCTCACAATCTTTTTTTGCCAAACTTAACACTTTTCTTTCTCTTCTCTTGTTTTTTTTTGTTTCCTCCCTTCTGAAGGGAGACTCTTAATGCTGAAAGCAGATTCACTCCTCCAATCTCCTGCCTCTGTGCATACAGAGCCGCTGGCCGCTTTGGCTGGGCCCGGGGCAAATACATTTGAAAGGGCCCCAAACCCAATACATACAATGTAATGAGGATCCAATTCTGGGGTCCCTCTCACCCTGGGCCCTGGACAAGTGACCCCTTTGCTCCCCCTCCTGTCGGCTTCCCTGTGTGCATGCATAAGTGGAATACACCACATACTCTTCAGTAGACCCTCAAGGGCTGTTCACATCTACAACAGTAGCCATAAAGATAACTACAACTTTATCAGTTATGGGGATGGACGTAGTTCGAGCATAAGGCTTTTGCAGCCCAATGGCGTGCGATTTCCAGCCCACTAAGTTGGTGGGGGGAGTAAGTAACCAGTGGTCTCCCACATCTGCCTCCATGACTGAGGTACCCTGAGCATGGTAGGCTACCATCCCGCTGCACTGCTGATCAATATTGTGGGATCACTTTCAGAGGGATTTTTCTGAGCTATAAATTAATGTCAGTCAATTAAGAGTCCTTACGAGTCATATATTTGTCATGCCTTCTGATCGTGGATGCTCAAGAGGAATGGGCGTTATCAATGGCAAGTGTGAACAAAAATATCTTCATAGTTACTAAGTGTAGATGTGAACGGCCCTTTAGATAAGGGGTTAAGATTGGGTCATCAAAGTTCTTACATTCAGTTGCCTTATGAAATGTGACTGTTTTTAATTTATTCATGACAAATCATCAAAGATATTCAGTTTCACTTTAAAGCTTGTGGTTATATCAATGTAATTCTCAGATGTGGGCTCGGACTACAAAGAGACAAGAGTTATACATTTTACTTGTTTATGTTTATGATTGTTTTTTTGTTTTTTTTGTGCAAGTCTGAGAGGAATAAATGGTTGCTAGGGCAGCGTGATGTCATTTTGTGAATTCCATTATGTGACCTTGCGTCCTCCACTTGTGCTTGTGGCCTCCTTGAAGAAAACAATTAGTTTCCCCGCTGTCAGCCTAGCCACAACAGTTTTTGGGGGACTATTCTTCATTCACCATCCAGTTTGCAAATGAGAAAATTACTTTACAATTGAGCTTTTATGAGATATTGAAATATAATACTTTTGTCAGTGATGTCATCATGACATATTACTTCCTGGTACGAGGCCACATGCGCAAGTGGAGGACGCAAGGTCACATATTGGAAAGCAAACATTGCCGTGACCACACTGGTCTGGCTGGAATTTAGTCATGTGACCAGGGATGAGGAAATGCCACTGGGAACTTGAAGCAGCTGCCCTCAAAGGGTGCATCTGAAATGTTCCCTTGTTCTCCAACTATCCAGGGGTGCATTTCTCAAGAGAAGTTGTTAGCCTGTTAGCAACTTCGGTAGTTGCCAATGGGAAAATGCATTGGAAACAACAAAGGAGCTAATGTAGTAAGCAACTTTGGGTTCGAGAAATGCACCACAGTTGTGCACTGCATAGGGATCAGAACAATAATATCACTCAAACCCTTTGAAGTGTGCAGAGTGGGGAACGAAACAATACAAGTCACGCCCTCTGAAGTTCTCTATCGGGAATAAAAAAAAGCAATGTAACTCCCAATCTATACCGCAGTGTGTGGTGAAGAATATGGTGTGCTATATAATGGCGTGCTATTCTGAGACAGAAATGTGCACCGATTATGGCTACTAAGGGTCTCATCTCAGCAAAGGTGTAGTGGGTATGGTATGCCCATAGCTGGGTAAGACATTGGAAACACACATTGGTAGTTCACATATCCCTTTTGAAATGCTATTTCCTAGAGAAAGGAATCACCTGTGACAACAGTAATGCACCAGTTGCTGTGCGTGCGTGCGTGTGTGAGAGAGAGAATGAGAGGGAGAGAGTGTGTGTGTCTGTGTCTGTGTGTGTGGGCAGAGGGCACATGCATCTTGGAAAGAGTAGCATAAAGCAATCTCTGCAAAGTGCAGCGTTTTGCTCAGAGCAGAGCTCTTAATCACACACACACACACACACACACACACACACACACACACACACACACACACACACACACACACACACACACACACACAGACTTTTGAATTGCACTGTGCTCCCCAGCTGCTGCTGCTTCTGCCACTTTTTGCTGCAGTGGCTGCCTTTGCCCTAAGCTGGCACAGAAAGAAGCCAAGGAAGGCCTTTCTCTTTCCTTTCATTCTTTCTTTCTTTCTTCATTTCTTTCTTTCGCTCCTTCGGTCTTTCTTTCGCTCTTTCTTTCTTTCTCCCCTCTCTCTCTCTCTCTCTCTCTCTCTCTCTCTCTCTCTCTCTCTCTCTCTCTCTCTCTCTCTCTCTCTCTCAGCAGGCCAAATTGGGGAGTAGCCTAATGGCACAGGGCTTTTCTTTTGGGCCCAGTGAGTTGGCATTAGCGTAATTACTATTTTATGTCTCTCTCTAAAGACCATGCTGTAGCTGTGAGGAACATTTTCCTGCTAGTGTGAATGCTTGGGGACGGTGCATCCAGCTCACTATGTGGGCTGCCAATGTCTGCTGTTTGAACGCTCTGGCAGAATCCAGCTGCTTATGTGGGGTGCATGTCTGCTGCTAGGGTTTGTGGGTTCCTACCAGTTTAAATGCTGAGAGAATCCATATCAAAGTAATGAAGCTAGCTCATGGTGTGATGGTTCTGTCCTTGGTAGAACTCGCAAGTGTGTACACTTGGGGTGAATGCATCTCTAAATGTTCAAGCTGACACTATTGCTGTTCACTCCTTCACTCACCCCTACACTATGAAGGGAATAAAACCAAGTGAAGGTTGGGGGCAAAGTGATCCAGCTCATAGTATGTGCTGTATCGACTGTAGCCCTGTCCAAAATGTCCACTAATTCTCAACATAGTTTCCTACAGTATGTATATAGGACATGAGTTCTAAGGTTAATCACATTCTCAAACCAGCAGTGAACTTTACGATAGTGAACATTTGGACTATGCGGGTGTCTGTCTGGGCTATTGTAGATCCTTAGATAAACATAATGATTCAGATCATATAATATAGAACTGACCCTGACCCTGAGTGTCCCTGTCTGAAATGGTTCCCTGCATTGGTTCTGAGTGGCATTGTTTCGTTTCCTACAGTACATGGCACACAATGTAATGAACTTGGAGACATTTGGGATTGAGATTATGTATACACTATTATAGACAAATTGGTTCCATTGGGTTCTCATACACAGCATATGATGTACAGTCACTGATGCAAAGGGACAAAGGTTTTCCACTTGAAGATTTTCTTTTTCTCTTTTGTCAGTTTATTGTTCTTTTCTTTCTCTTTCGTACTTTCTATAACTCTAGCCCCTTTTCTGAAATTGTTTTATATCTGTAAATCAAAATGTTTTATTTACATTCTTGCATATATTGTCTATTTGAATGAAACATATGTTTGTCAAATTACTTTTACTTTCAAAAAGTAATTGCAATAAATCTAAAAGTTTTTTTCCAATACAAGCTGTTTTTGTCTGTTTTCTACATGACGGTGTGTTAAGTGACAGTGTTTTACCCCATACAATGTTATGCTGACCCGATGAATGGCGAGACATTTAGTTGTGTTCGTAGTCTTTTAAGATGCTGACCAACTTAAGACCCATTCCTTCAGTACCACAACGGGCCCATTACTGTCTGTTGCAGTACATAATGGGATCATTATTCTACATGGACAGAACAAAAACGGTTCTTACCTTAAAGCTAAATACAGTAGTTCAACTGTTCAAATTGAGTTACAGTGCTGAATGCCTTTTAAACCCAGTCACCCAGGGTCCAGGGATATACCTTGCCGATGTCAAATAGGAGACAGACCAGCCATCACCAGTTCTGGATTAGTAATCTGGCATACAGGGTGTTTCCCGGTAGGCCGGTAGTTATCCTCTAAATATTCTTTAGGGCCTTTTCAGCGGTGTAGTCTACTTTTTTGAAGTGGGTATACTGTATATTCAAGCATTTTTTGAAGTGGGTATACTGTATATATTTATGCTATTCTAAACAGTGGATCAATCAATTCTAAGTGGGTATACTTAAGTCCCTAAAATTTAGAAGTGGATATACTCCGTATACCTGCGTTCTACGTAGACTACACCACTGGGCCTTTTTGCTTTTATTAGATAGTACAGTTGGAGATGGTGTCAGGAAGCGAGTGGGAGAGAGAGATGGGGGAGGATTGGCAAAGGACCCGAGCTGGAATCGAACCCGGGTTGCTGATGTAGTAACCCAGTGAACAGTGGGTTACAGTGGACAGTCATGGGTGAGCGGTTAGGGCGTCAGACTTGCATCCCAGAGGTTGCTGGTTCAACTCCCGACCTGCCAGGTTGGTGGGGGGAGTAATCAACCAGTGCTCTCCCCCATCCTCCTCCATGACTGAGGTACCCTGAGCATGGTACCGTCCCACCGCACTGCTCCCCATGGGGCGCCACTGAGGGCTGCCCCCTTGCACGGGTGAGGCATAAATGTAATTTCGTTGTGTGCAGTGTGCAGTGTTCACTTGTGTGCTGTGGAGAGCTGTGTCACAATGACAATGGGAGTTGGAGTTTCCCAATGGGCTTTCACTTTTCACTTTCAACTACCGTAGGGCCACGGCAAGGCCAGTGCCGGTAGTTCTCAAGGGTCGATGCTGCTGTTTTGTTGTGTTTTTTTTCTTAAGAGATTGACCCAGAATTCAGAAGAGGTTGCACTAAAATGCCTGGGCCTTTTTTTCGGTCCCAGTTCACTTCAGCCTTGGCCACCACGACATGAGAGGGAAATCTTGTAAGCTCTTACAGACGCCGCCCATAAGACTGGCTCTCGCAGCTGAATGAGTCAATACAATAAGTGTGATTAGACTTTGTTAAGGCCTGATTGGCCAAGAAAGGGGAGCCTCTACTCACTAGAAGACGACAGCAGTCTGAGATCCACAAACAGGAAGTGCTTTATAACTGCCACTTTGATCTAATTTATGTGATTCACTTAGGGCATGGCAGAGAAAGAGAGAGAGAGGGGGGTTTATTTTGATACTGAGTGACTCATCTGATGCAACGATATCAGAGAGGTTGTGTAAGGACTCATTTCTTGTTTCTCACATTGAACTTCAAAAGAAATATCTTCTTGAGAAAGAAATAACTGTGCCAGTGTGCAATAGGGCTCCTGTTTCGTTTGAAATATATCACTGTAAAATGTCATTATTACTTATTAATGAGACAAACTTACACACACACACACACACACACACACACACACACACACACACACACACACACACACACACACACACACACACACACACACACACCTTATGCAGTATATGTAAATGGATAACCATGTTGGTTTGTTCCAGTTATCTTTGACTAATCCCCAATAAAGGGAAAACAAATTACAGCACAGTCAAAGAGCCACTGGCTTTTATTTGCAAAAGCGATCGTTTGACAAAAAATCATATGCTAATCAGAAGTCAAGTCTGTAGTCCTTTTGATTTTCCACAGGGAGTTTGGGGACAGTCTTAAGCAGAGTTAAATGTGAGACAACAAAACAACACCATTATGTTTTTTCTTCTTTTTAAGTAGTGATCATTGAAGAAGGTAGGTCTGTACACTGCGGAATAAACTCCTTTTATTTATTAAATTAAAACTGCAACGTTTCGATCACCCTGGATCTTCGGGTGATTTTGGAGCTTATTCCGCAGTGTGCAAACCTACCTTCTTCAACTGTCTGACACTTTTGCCTAGCACCTGCAACAAGTGACTTTGGGTGTGCGCACCCTACCCAAAATAACCTTAGTAGTGATATGCCAACGATACACACACACACAGCACAACTTTGAGCAGTTTGGTATTCGGAAGGTTTATTCAATCACAATATTATTCTGTAATACATGAGCATGTACGTACATGTTTCAAATGAATAACCCTTCAAATAAAAGTGCAAATATCATATATTGTGATATAATTATAAAATAAAGGCGTCTATGTACAAATCTGGTTATATTTTTATACATTAAGACAAAAGTAAAAACAGAAAATAATTCCCTGTTCATTTTAAGGCAGACCGTCTGCCATTCAGTTCCTACCAGACACTTTGATAACGTAATGACAGCCCCTACTCTAAATACACAATACTATATTCATCGGTGTATGACTATTATTAAGGAAGGATTTCATTATGAACATTTTATGATATCATCATTGGAGGGGGGATTCAGGTTCCAGTATCTGTACAAAGGTTTACAGAATCTGCACTCTCATTCCATTCCACCAGTGACCATTTATTGTAATATTGCAATATTTTCCCAATACCGGTGCTGATGTGTCAAATCTGAACTTCGGTGATAATCTATTCTTTTGACATTTCTGATTGATCTAAATTATGCAGACCAAGGGAAGATTTTGTTTGTGTCTTTCAGTCCTGCTAGTGGAATTTTCTCAAAGTCGCTTTGGAAAAAAAGCGTCAGCTAAGTGTAATGTAAAAACATTCGTCACTGATATCAGTGAAATGTTTATTTTTAGAAATGTCTATCTGCTGTCAACCAATATGAGGCAAAGGGACAACAAATAATGATGTATATACCTACATACATCAGTTGGGTACATCTCTAATGTAAAGCACAACACACATCTTTGACCTTTAAAAAGGTGGTTTATAGATACAGAGCTAAGACAAAAGTATTCTACAGCCTCATTTTTTTCCTTACAAAAAAGGAGGTCAATTATTCACATTGCCAGGGAACTTTGTATTTTGTCTGCTGTTGTTTTTTTTTTTATCATACTGGAAAGACACCAGGGGCCTATACTACAAAGCTGGTTCAGAAGTAAACCAGGTTAAGAGGTAAATCATCTAATAGAAGAGCCTGGAATCCTCATTTTCTGAAAATGAGGACTCCAGGTTCTTCTATTAGGTGATTTACCTCTTAGCTTTTTTATTATACTCCTGAACCAGCTTTGTAGTATAGGCCCCAGTCCATCCTACTTTGCTGGAAAACAGCCACTTCCCAGCTGACCCATAATGCATCACTCGGACCCTCCAAAAAGCCCAGCAAAAACAGCTGCAGGAAGAACGCTTGATCATGGAAGGGTACTGAACGCACCGAATGCTGCTATGCTGGGTCGTAGTGTGTGGGTGCATCCCAATATGTGACCTTGTCTCCTCCACTTGTGCTTGTCTCCTCGTCCCGCCTCCTGGCCCCTCCTCCGTGGAGAAAACAATAAAGTTTCCCAGCTGTCAGCCTAACCACAACAACTTTTGAGGGACTGTTTTTCATTCACCATAGCAATTGCAAACGAGAAAAAGACTCTGCAATTGAGCTTTTGCAAGATATTGAAATATAATGCTGTTGTCAGTGATGTCATCATGACGAGAAGCGAGTGGAGGAGGCAAGTGGAGGAGGCAAGGTCACATATTGGGATGCACCCATAGTGTGTGTGTGTGTAGTAGCTACAGTGAGAATGTACACGTGTACAACACATTGCCATTTCAATAGTCTCTAAATACCTTTGAGCTAGCATGCATATTTCATCTCAAATCAAAAACTCCAAGACAGCAATTAGCAATTGTGGGGTTGATCATCTCACCCCAATGCCAAGCTATAAACTGTAAAATACAGAGATTATCTGTCAGCCATTTTTTTAAATGCAAAATAATTGTCAAAACAATCATAGTTATTGCACGTAACTCCAAACGTTTCCTGGTGTACATCACAGTGCTGTGGGGTAGTCGGAAGTACACAGGCAGGAGACCCGCATGCAGGAGAAATTCACGTCATGTCAATTTCAAGACACTACACGCAGTCGCTTCAGGATTTTAAAGTAACACTGAGTAGTATTCAACTCTTTAGTCACAAACTACGGGGACTACTTAGTGTTACTTTAAAACTCACATCCTGAAACAAACAGTACTGCTGAGTCGTTCTCCGCTAACTGACTGTATATATGCGTGTTCGTAATGTGTGTTTGTGTGTACGCTTACTTGTGCTACGATCCATTGATCCATTACCACTTTACATGTATGTCTGGTCCTTTACATCTCTGTCACAGTGGACACAGGAGTTAGCCTACTCTGGTTTAATTTAATCATAAAAAACAACAGTGATGTCTCTGTGCTATGATTGTAATAAGATAAGACCAAAAGGATCATAACAGTGATGTGAAACGTGTCAGTGACACCGTTGCCCATGTTCTTCACCAGCCCTGTCGGATTGTATAATCTCATGTTGTGATTAATGCCATCTGGATTATTTTGTAGGCGGGGTTAATCTAGCACAGTTAATCTACCCTTGTTATTCAATTTCTCACATTTTTAACAGAGGGTCTAGCTGTGCTTCCATTGAAATTACTCTGTCTCAGGCATAATCTTGCCCGACCAAATCACAGACTAGATGGAGAGTCCGTGTCTCAGAGTTTTTTGATGGCATTGATTTCTCTTCACCACTTGAGTGAAATGCTAAAACGGGCGTTGCTATCGTGAAACACTCACACACCCTGATTGGTTGTTCCATCTGAGAGACAACAATCCCAAAAGCAGCCAAGTTCAATCTTCAGAACAAAGTCTGACATGAAACACATGAGAATGTTTTTTTCTAACCAAACCAGGGGTGCGTTTCTCGACAACATCGTTGCTAAGTAAGTTAGCATTTTACTTGGTTACAATGCAATTTCCCATTGGAAACGTAGTAAGTTGCTAACTGGTTAGCAACGATGATTTCGAGAAACGAGGTCCAGTATTAGGATCTTTGGTATGACAGAGAACTCAAGTGTGATTCGAGAAGCCATCTCTGACAGGCCACACGGACAAAGGCCATATGTCGAGACAACATTCCCATCCTTAAAATATATCTTAAGACAAACTAACTAAACCCTTTGCCATTTAACCCAGCGCAATAACAAAATTACATAATAATAAAAAAGAACATGTAAACAAAACACATCTTAATTTAACCTAAAGAAAACAGTTTTAACAGGTCTCAAGGCTCCCAAGGCGCTAACTCCACTGGACTTTCACTGTGTGTCTGTGGAATATGTAGCCTTCTGTATGTATTCAGTATGTGTGGTATGTCTGTGTTTGTGTGTATGACTTTTGCCTCTTTTCCACTGACGGTTTTCTGGTAGGCCTACAGCTCGACAAAGCGCGACTCGGCCGCCACTTTTTGCTTTTCGAATAGGCACGACACAGCTCAATCGTAAAGCAAAAAGTGGCGGCCGAGTCACACTGTGTCGAACTGTAGGCCTACCAGAAAACCGGCAGTGGAAAAGAGGCATTTGTGTGTTTGTGTTTGTTTGTATGACTTTCTGGGCTTATGTGTGTGTTTGCGAGCATGTGTGTGTGCACATGTGCCTGTTTGACTGTGTGTGCACATGGATCTGTCAATGTGTGTGATGTATGTATTTCAGTGTTGCATGCCTATTTGAGTGTTTGCATTCACACACTGTATGGAGTATGACAGTGGAGTATGTACAATAAAGTGTATGTGTAATGATGTAATGTGTGTATTGTCTCTGCATTTATTTGCGCGCGCGCGTGTGTGTGTGTGTGTGTGTGTGTGTGTGTGTGTGTGTGTGTGTGTGTGTGTGTGTGTGTGTGTGTGTGTGTGTGTGTGTGTGTGTGTGTGTGTGTCGCTCTACATCATGCAGAGTCAGTGTTCACTTTGCCAGCACTGCAGTAGATATGCAGATAGTATAGTGTATATTTCTCATTTCGGCTCATGCCATGCACAGATACCAGGACAGAGTGCAAAGATCTGTAGCGCAGGGTGCAGGACTCCCTTAAAATATGATATGGCAAGAATGTTCAATATGTCAAAAAAGACGCTGAAGAAGGCTTAGGCCTAAACGTCTGTCTGTCTGCCATGCTAATCCAATATTAAAACTGCAAGAACTTCATCCATGTTCAATATCACACTCTTGCTGATAACGGGTTTATTTTATTTTTTTAAAAAGTCTCCACCAGCTCAGTCTTTCGCAAGATGGCTGCACATGCCAAAACATAGCTTGTATCAGAAAGGCTGCGCACACCAAAATGTTGTGTGTTTCAAATAAATCTGGCATTGTCAAGACTAGAGTGTGTCGTCTCTTTCCATGAGACTCCATGAGTCACCTGCCCCTCAAAAAGAGTCTGTGGTGTGCGTTGGTTTTTCCTCACAGCAATTCGCAATATCATCACACCACTCACATCATACATGTACAGGGGCGATCCTAGGAGTGGGCTGACCGGGCAATTGCCTGGGGGCCGGGGGGCACCAGAGAGGTTGCCTGGTGACCACCAGACCTAATAACAAGTGAGATCGAAACGATTGTGTAGAACTAAAGGCAGTATGGGAGTTCTCAGGCTACCCGGGGGGGCACCATTGTGACACCCCGCCCCCATCACAAGCACCTCACCCCCAAAGGACATTGCGAAAATTGCTATAGGCCTGTTGGAGATAGTTGAACAGGGCTCTAAATTAAACTTTTTCATCACCAGCCAAAATGGCTAGTAGGCCTAGAAGGTAATCTTACTAGCCAAAAACACTCTCACTAATGGGTCAAAGTGGCTAGTAGCAAGTCAGTCTTTTCTACCAGCCAAACTGAAAGTTCATCAGCAATTGGTCGGTTGGCTGGTGTTAATTTTAGAGCCCTGGTTATAAACATATAAAAAAATGTTTAAAAGTGTTATTTCTGCACTATTACCACATTGTTG
>NC_085876.1:44915744-44923244 GCF_034702125.1 Engraulis encrasicolus
GGAATCCTCTGCTATGACATCATCAGTGCAATGTCAACACGTGCTCTCCATGGTGCTGAAGGTCACTCTGAATCATTGCCAAACAACGCACGCGCCACGCAAGGAAACACCAGACGCCATCAGATAGCCTATAATGTAGCTAATTATGACCAAGGTGTTACATTCATCCAATATCAAGTGGAAATGTGTACACTACTGGTCTATTAAGGCTTAGCTCAGCAAACGAAGCCAATGTCGTCTTTTGTGAGGACATGGCACGAGCGTGACATGCATGCAGCGTGCCCTGGAAGCCTACAGTAGTGGTGCTGAGGCTGAGCTCGCGCACAGCTCTTACAGCGAAACGACCTCTCTGCCACGCGACAAGACCGATGGCTCTTTAGCGGAGAGAGAACTCTCCCGGAGAAGAGAAGACACACACTGACACGTCAATTATTCAAAAGCTGCCTCGAGTCTCATCGCGTTAATTATTCAGCCTCATCCGAAGCGAGGGCTCACCCAGTCGCAGGCGGTAGTCTCGTTCTCCTGTCGGAATCTACGCTGCTCTCCCCACGTCCTCAGCCCGGTCTCGCAAACACCTTTAAGGTAATCCGTTCCCAGCGACAGTTTGGCGGACGAGGACGCCACGGCTCCCAGGAAGCCCGCCAACAGTGCATAGAAAACGCCGGGAAACATCCTGACCACCGGAGTGCATATCTTCACTCACCACCTCCCTCGAAATCCGTCACATCTCTATCGCTGTTTTCAGGCTGCGTGTGTGTGTGTGTGTGTGTGTGTGTGAGCAGGGAACCCGCACTTCCTACCCAGCAGCCGACCGGGAGCGTCCACACCAATCACGGCACTTGGTCAACCGCTCAGTCACCGACGTCGGTGGGCAGGAAGGAATGTGACTGTCAGGGAGGTTGGATTGTGGGAGGAGTAGTTTCATTGCTGTAGTCGTGTGTTATTTTTACGCACACGTTTTACGCACATGTTTTTTTTTTCCTAAAACCGTCATTGTGCAGGTGTAAAATGGGAATTCCCCAACGCCCACACAATAAATGCAGTTGAATAAGGGAACAGTGTGAACTGCGATAAGGACGGTGTAGGGGCTATTTAGTGTTAAATAACCATGATAGGTTATAATGATAACTTGTCAGGCTCAGCATCTATATTACAGTAATCTGGATAGGCTACTGTCTTAAAAATGATTGCAGAGCAGAGACGTCACTTCAGGATGGTTAGCCCACTTTCATCCTCTCTGTGTGACTCAGTAGCGTACCCCAGTGTTCTCCATCTCTTGTGTCTTTTGTGGAGAGAGAGAGAGAGAGAGAGAGAGAGAGAGAGAGAGAGAGAGAGAGAGAGAGAGAGAGAGAGAGAGAGAGAGAGAGAGAGATATGGGATGAGATCATCACTAATGAAATGCCCTTGACGACGGGATGAGAGTGCCTCAGTGAATCACAGCCATCCCATAATGTCATGCAGGGAAGCTGGGGGGGACAAAGGGGTCCATTGTCCCGGGCCCAGGGTGAAGAGGGGCCCGCCCATGAATGGGTCCTCATTACATTGTATGTATTGAGTGGGGGGTCCTCTCAGATTACTTTGTCCCGGGCCCAGCCAAAGCTGTCAGCGGCCCTGATGCCATGCACCCCATCCCACACATTGTAAATCAACAGTGTTAATTTTAACACTTAGAGAGTTATGTGTACCACTGAGTGTTGTTGGCCATACAATCTGAGTGTTGAATTAACATTGTGAAATGTACGGCACAGTCAGATCCAGACACACACACTCAACCCATTCCACCCTCCTCACCCAAATGGATGCATGCTGGTCCCTGCCAAGTTAACCAATTAGCCAAATCACAGGGGCAGGTCTTGGAACAGGACCAGGGGAAATAGGGGGGGTTTGTGGCAGAATGGGGTGGGGGTTGGAGTGCGGTGGGGGTGCGGGGTTGATGTATCAAAGACAAGGACATTTTGCTCCTTTGCAGACTGAGTGTGTCCTCTCCTCTGAGAATTGAAGATTTTTTCTTTTTTTTTTCTTTTACAAAGGACATATCTTACTAAGGCTAATCAGGTGACTTGGATGGTGTGGGGGAAAAGCATGGAAAAAAATACATTAAAATGGGCAAACAGGACATTTGAAATGGGAAATAGAGCTATATTTTCATTTGTGAAACACTTGTTTAAGCAAGTACAATGCATTTTGTAAGACTTATGTTGGCCACTGTGTCACACACTAATAAATACCTGAATTTGCTTTCAAGCCAAATAAGCTACTTGAATTTGATCATAAAGATGCGCACCTCCGCAGTATTTTGAAGATTAGCACTCTAAATAACTAATGTCTGGTGCCAGAATCGCAAACCCTATGCACCTGTTATGCGTCCTGTTGACCAATAGGTGTCACTGTTCTTCATAGCTTGGCAGATGACATACAGCAGGATATAGTGAGGGAAACCCAGCATTGAAATATAGGAAATTACGTACTCTGAAATGGTCTACTCTACTGGAATGATATAGGTACTATGAACATTATTTATTATCTGTACTATCTGTAATCACTCGTATTTGTGAATGGCTGGTTGGAGGGCCTTTATCTCCATGAAGACTGGTTCAGGATAAGTTATGGTTAAGTTAAAAGGTAAATCATCTAATACAATATATTTTCTAAAGAAAATGAGAGCGCCAGGCTCTTCTATTAGATGCTTTAGGTCTTAACTTCACCTTAACTCCTCCTGAACCAGCTTTGTAGTATAGACCCAGGTAGGCCATCTACTGCAGGTATATCCTGCACAATTCAGATGAAAATAGATTTGTGAGTACAGAGAGATCAAACTAAGGGGTATAACGCACTCAACCCAACCAAAGTAAAAAACTGGGTGCTCATTCTTCAAGAATATACGAAATAAATAGAGCAGGACAGCACTCCAAGTCTTGTGTTTTATTACCCGTCAGACGTCTCGGTGTTAACCTTCTTCAGTGTCGGCCTGCTACTGAAGAAGGTTAACGCCGAGACGTCTGACGGGCAATAAAACACAAGACTTGGAATGCTGTCCAGCTCTCTTTATTTATTATATTGAGTAGAGAGAGAGGTGACATGATTTTGTTTTTCATCAAAAAGGTGGTGGCACTCTAATGCAGAGTGATTTCAAGTGTGTTAAAGCTATTTTACGTAGGCCTAGTTAAGTAGCTTGTGCATTAAAGGTGCGCCATCATCTAAATATTCCATGCCTTTATTTCTCCATCAAGAGCACATACTTACTGATTCAAGGTTCAAGATTCAAGATTAGTTTATTACATCTTATTATAGGTTTGAAGCCTATAAAGAGTAAAAATTGTTGTGTTTTTTGTGTCCTCAAAAAGATTTAAAAAAAATGAAATTAAAAAAGAGGGGGGGTGGTGGTCTGATTGTGGTCAAATAATAGAAGACACGTAAGGAAGAACTTGGCACAGCAAACATGGTAACACAGTATCTGTAACCCCTTAGAACTCTAGGCCTACTGCTTTGAGTGATACTGCCTGTATCACAGTGTGGTTAAACAAATAATAATGTGAAGTTTCCCAACTGGGAAACTCCAACTCCCATTGTCATTTTGGCACAGCACTCCACAGCACACACATGTTCACTGCAGACTGCTTACAACAAAATTCCATTTATCCCCATCTGTGCAAGGGGACAGCCCCCAATGCCGCCCGAAAGGGAGCAGTGCAGCACCATGCTCAGGGTACCTCAGTCATGGAGATGGCAAGAGCACTGGTTAATTACTCCCTCTACCAACCTGGCGGGTTGGGAGTCAAACTGGCAACCTCTGAGCTACAAGTCTGATGCCCTAACCACTTACCCACCACAATACTGTAAATATTTTTCTAGGATTTTTTGGCATGAGGGAGCATCATGGCAGGTTGCAGGGGGGTGAAGGAGGGTGTCTCCCCCAGTGGTTGAGAAATTTACTAGGGGTGCTCAAATATATATATATTTCTAAAAGTATGAGGGAGCACCCGTGGAGGTATGAGGGTGGAGCGCCCCTATTTCCCTGTTCAGAAAAAGCCCTGTGGTAACAGATGTGTAATTCCTGCAGTGATGGGCAACCTTAGATTCATTAGTTACAATTCAGTGTAACATATTACACATGACCAATGCCCGGCCTTCTCTTGACCGCACGGCTGTTTAAGAGTTATATACAGGGCTCTAAATTAACTTTTTCATCACCAACCAAAATAGCTTGTAGACATTAATCTTACTAGCCAAACACACACTCACTAATGGCTCAAAGTGGCTAGTAAGTAGATATTTTCCACCAGAAATTTCAACAGCATTTGCCAGTTGGTTGGTGTTAATGTAGGGCCCTGGCTATATAACATATCTATGAATCATAGTGTGTGGAGAAGTTCAGCCATTAGCGTCACAGTCAAGTTGTGGGAGAGAGAGAGAGGAGGTGACAGATAGCATATTGTGCTAACGTTCGTTCCAGTGCCTGGTCTGGTCCCTATCTCCCCATCTCCTTCTCATTAGGAGACCATTATACTCTCTTGTCTCCGTGTCCGTGTCAGGCAGCAGAGGCAGCGAGGAGCACTTCACTTCACAGGTCACACACACACACACACAGGCACGCACGCATGCACACACACACACACACGCACACACACACACTGGACCGTGTCCACACCCACCCTTAGAAGTGCCATCTCGAAGCTCAAAGGCTAATTATCCACTCCTAGAGAGAGAGAGAGAGAGAGAGAGAGAGAGAGAGAGAGAGAGAGAGAGAGAGAGAGGCAGGCGGAGAGCGAGAGTGAGGGAGAGAGAGAGAACAAGGGAGAGAGGGCGAGAGAGAGAGAGAGAGAGAGAGAGAACGCAAGAGAGATGTGCCCCACTCTCCACAAGACCTTCCATGACAACCATAACTTCCATTTCTTGGGACCCAATTAGTGGTGACAGGCCTGCTCAGCAAAGGCCTTGGGCTGAAGCGGAGGGTCCATAACCGGGGAGGACATATTGTGGTAGCCTGTGGTAGCCTCTTTGAGACTAGGTCTGACCAAGAGCATAACAATTAAAATTTCCCAAACGTCATAGTTGACCCGCCTCCCTTGGTTTGCTTATGGTTGTGTGCTTCCTGACAAAGTGGGAGGAGTTCCCATATTTTCGGGAACTAAGAAAGTACTTGCATTGCTCTTGACTTGACTAGTTGCACTTGCAATGCTGAAAGTGTTGTGTCAGCAGGAGGGCACAGCCTGGCTAATATTGTGGTGGTGGTGGTCACGAAGCGGAGGGCCCATAACCGGGGAGGACATATTGTGGCGCTGGTGGTGCTGGTGGTCACGAGGCGGAGGGCCCATAACTGGGGAGGGCATATAACTGGGGAGGGCCCATAACTGGGGAGGACATATTGTGGTGCTGGTGGTGGTGATCACGAATGGCTCTCCTATTGCTGACACAGGACAAGAGATAGAGAGAGACATGGTGAGGGGCTAAATGGGAGAGACATGAAGTGAAGGACCCATAACTGGGAAGGGCATATCGTGGTGCTGGTGGTGGTGGTCACAAATGGCACTTCTCCTATTCCTGACATAGGACAAGAGAGAGGTATATATATAGAGAGAGACATGGTGAGTGGCTAAATAGGAGAGACTTACACACCCTGGCAAAGGTTGTCATAGGGAGAGAGAGAGAGAGAGAGAGAGAGAGAGAGAGAGAGAGAGAGAGAGAGAGAGAGAGAGAGAGAGAGAGAGAGAGAGAGAGAGAGCGTGTGTGAGAGAGATTCATTCAGATGGAGACAGACAGATGGAGAGAGAAAGAGAAAGACATGCGCAAAGAAAGGGGAATAGAACAAGAGAGATAGAGAGAATCACATTGAGAGGAAATGAGCGAGAGAGAGAGAGAGCGAGAGAGAGAGAGAGAGAGAGAGAGAGAGAGGGAGAGAGGGGCAGCGGTGCTTGGATGATAATCATGCCTCACTGCTCTGTCCTCACACAGCCCCTCTAAATGGCACCACACACACACACACACACACACACACACACACACACACACACACACACACACATGCCTCGTTTTCCATGCCTGGCTGCTCTGTCTCAAGACAGTGTCTTGTTTCGGGTGCCCAGACCTGTCAGTTGTTAGAATGCTATGAGTCACACTTCATGGAGGTGTCTTGGCTTTCTTAAGTGGAGCTGCCAATGCTTAGACATGGCATGGCAAGGGGACTTAGAATTGGAAAATGTCATTTAAAACACACACATATGCACACTTGCCTGCATACACACACACACACACACACATACACGCATGCACGCACAAACGCGCACACACACACACACACACACACACATGGGTGTCGCTAGGCGGGGAAAGGTGTTACAGATTCTAAGGGCCAAAGCACTGACAGCACTGACAGGGGCCATTAAGGGGAAAATTCTAATCTTTCATGGGGCCAAACATTTCTTGCTGCGTCCCTGCACACACACAAACATGCATGCTCGCACGCACACACACACACACCATCAACATCACAGACATGCACGCACGCACGCACGCACGCACGCACACACGCACACACATACACACACATACACACACTCACACTCTCTCTCTCTCTCTCTCAATAAAATTACGCAAAACACAATTCAAATGTCCAAACATGCTGCAAAACCTTAACCTGAACACTTCAGTAAATAACATCATAAACAGCTGATGACAAGGGCACACGTAGTGCATCATTACCTACATTATCTGGAAAGCAGAAAAGTCTACACCCACGACTACTGCTGTACGGTATATGAGCTTTCCATTTGTACCCAAACAGTGCTTGTCCAAGTGCTTACCCCAAGGTAAGTGAATCTCTCTCTGTCAACATGACCTTATGATCTCCTAATGCATTGCTTGTCTACTCATCAAAATTAAGTAGTCAATAGGCCTATACTACTACACTACATGGATTAGTTAAACGGCCCCGTGATGTGTGTGTGTGTGTGTTTGGGGGGGGGGTGTTTGGGGGTCGTCGTCCGACCCCCTTCATGAGTCCATTAGCAAGCCAGTGGTAGCAGGGCTGGACTTGCCATCTGTCAAGCGGGGATTTTGCGGTGGGCCCCCGCCCAACTGTGGGCCCCTATTTTCAGAAATATATTTTAAAAAAATGTTACATTTCTGAAAATAGGGGCCCATAAGGTTGGGGGACCCGCCAGTGAGTCATTTCGCGCTAATTCTGATAATTATGCTAATTATGAGGGGCCCCTTTACGTAAGCTAAAAGTGCCCGGGCCCTATTTCTCCCCCAGCTCAGCCCTGAGTGGTAGTAATGCGTTGGCCTTGTACTACTGAATTATGCACAATGCTCATTAGGGAGGGGAGGGCCCAGTGGCGGAACAATTGCACACAGGACCCCAGAGCGAAACACTGATGGGGCCCTCCATACAGCCTGCTAAGGTCATAATAGGGCCCCCACCACCAATACGAGAGAGCCCTGGGACCAGGGGCAAATGCCCTGCTTGCCCCGTCTGTAGCACTGCCCCTGGGAGGTCCCCCT
>NC_085876.1:44928244-44958244 GCF_034702125.1 Engraulis encrasicolus
CATCATGCTTCTCCCATCCAGTGTGCCCCGTCATCAATGCTTCACCCATCACTGGGGTACCTCACACCGGGGTCCCCAATCCTGGGGTCCCTCACATGGAATTACGGCTCACACACCATGGGTACGCTTCCGATGGCCTCACGGTAGCCATCCCACTTCTGACACCATTTGTAGCGAAGGGGAGTAGAGTTGCCCAGCTGGGACTCGAACCCAGACATTCTGGAGTAGTAAACTGGGGTTCTGACCGTTACACCAAAGAGCCAGGCTCGTTGGCATGTTAGTCAGAGCACACGCACAACTCTAGTGATGGTCACTCCATCACACCTATATATATATGAATAAAGAAACACTGGTCTGTGATCTCTAACAACTGAATGAGCTTTACCAGACTAAGCTCTGTGTACAAACCTGGGGTGTGTTTCTCAAAAGCGTAGTTGTTAGCCAGTTAGCAACTTGGGTAGTTACCTTTGGGAAATTGCATTGCAAGCAACAAAGTAGCTAATATACTTGGCAACTACTGCTTTGAGAAACGCACCCCTGTTGCAGCAGCCAGGCTACTTTAAATGTTAAGCCAGCCATAAACATGAGAGCTAGTGGAAGATTTAAAAGAATCTCTCCTGCACCCTCCTCTTCTTAATGACCTGTCCTCTCTCACAGTAGCGCACCGCACACTGTAACATTTAACAGGCACAGGAACACTGTAAATCTACACGAGCACTACTCTGTACCTAATGGAATGGCTTTGCATAGTAATCCATGCATTGCTGGTGCTGAAAATCAGTTTATTTTGTGGGGAAATCCAATCTTGATCATCTGTGGTTCTACCCAGTAACGTCCTACTGTACCGGTACGTGCGAGGATTACAAAAGAATCAATGGTGTGGTGTTTTGGCTTGCAGTTCAGTGCATGTGTTCTTGATTAAAACAAATATATTTAGGGCTGCATGATATCAGAAAAAACATTGAAACTTGATAACAGCATGCAATACCTCGATAACAATATTTAAACGATAGGTATATACTGTAATGTTACACTACAAATACTGTGTAGTGTTTAATTTGTCCTGACTATCAGAGACAATCTACAATGGAATATGCTGTGGGGACAGCTGTTATGCCCATTTCATTACCATCAAAAGGGCATTTTATTGGGCTGGGCAACATTTGTTGAAAGGTCAAAACTGTTATCAGTAAAATTAAATTCACTAAAGCATTATGCCTGAGACTGATTAGTTTCTTAAAACCTGCTGAATGAAAATGCACTTCCTGTGACACTGCTGCTACGTTTACACGAGACATTTAATTCAGAATGAACTCATTTCAATTCTGAATAAAGCTTAATTCCGCTTTGAAAACGTCACGGAAACAGCTCTTAATCAACGGAAAGATCAAAGTAATCTCGACGGAACTATTTAATTCGGAATTATTAATTCGGAATTAAAAACATCATGTAGCCTAAATGTAGTGAATGTGAGGAGAGTTGGACAGTTGTTGGTAGTGTCCTTACCGATGAACAGTCACTCAGTAATGTCATGGTAACGGGAGATTACAGTAAGAGGGAACCTGATAATATGTTGTGTGCACACACCTCTTTTTCTTTGTTGTTGTTGAGAAATGAAATAGTTGAACTTTTAAACAGCACCTTGTGTACGAAGAAATGACTTTGAAGCACTTTAATTTGGCTCTCCTTCCCTGCTGCTGGTCATTTTGAGTTTGAGAGCCATTTGTGTCCGATTTATGTTGTGACAGGAATCCAAAGCAGCCCAGAAAACTTGACCAACCCTACAGGCAAAATGTGACTTTTTTTGTTGGGCCGGGTGGTTTGGTCTAGCCTCGCATCACAAGGGAAAATCTGAGCAGGGCCATGAGTCTGGCCTGTCTCTGTTCTTTAATTAGCCTACAATGCTCTTTTGAATCTGTGTTGTGAGACCTGGAGATGGGCTTTGCACAGTCCGAGGGGCGTTGAGAAAGATACAGCTGAGAGGGGGTGGTGCTTAATTGCCTTTGGGGGGCATTAGTAGCTTGTGGTGAGGTCAAGGGGGCGTTGGGAGGCTTATGGTGATGCCAAGGGGCGTTTGTTCAAAATAGGTTGAGAACCACTTGGTTAGGGCATCAAAGTAGCCCAAAGGTTGCCAGTTCGACTCCCGACCAGCCAGGTTGGTGGGGGGAGTAATTAACCAGTGCTCTCCCCCATCCTCCTCCATGACTGAGGTACCCTGAGCATGGTACCGTCCCACCGCACTGCTCCCTTTCTGGCACCCCTTGCACAGATGAGGCATAAATGCAATTGTCACTATGACAATGGGAGTTGCAGTTTCGGTTAAACTGTGACTGAGTCCACAGTGCAAATAGGTCTCGGGTGACGTCTTAACCAGAGATTCTTTAAGTATACAGAGATATGCCAACATAATAGGTTTCTATGGGCACCTAACGCGACCAGGTTCCGGTCTGCCTAAAGGGCCGTGTCATAATGCTCCTACAATGAATAGAACAGTCCTTAGGTCTGCCTAGGTCTGCCTAAGGGGGGCCATAATAGAACCAGGAAACAATGGGCCAATGGAACCTCTCTCTCTCTACTCTCTCTGTCCTAACTGTGACAGAGGTAAAGGTGGGTAAACTATAGCATATAATACAGCAAACACTAGTCTGCAGTGTACTCCTGAATTTGGATCTCTGCCCACCACTCATACACTGCCATAGACCTTTAAATAGTTGCAGATAGTAAGTCTATCATACAGTAAAGCACACATTTTGACAATGCCATCGTCGCTGTGTTTTAAATAGCCTGCATCGTTTGCAACCCTTTTTATTTATTTTATTTATCTTCTAGTTTTGAATTTCTATATGACACACAAACTATGTCACAGAGAGTGTTCCAATTGGCCAAGCTCCTGAAGCGTGAATCAGCACTTCAGACCACTGACAGTAGCCTACAGCTCGACTCGAAACGGGTCAGTAATCTTGTCGCCTACATCCTTTTTGCCGCGGTGGAAAGGACGCAGCGCTGGCGCTCTCCTCCTCTCCTCTCCTCTTCTCTCCATCGTGTATACTTGACCATCATGTGGGTGAAGTCGGTCACATCGGTTTGTAATATCCGGGTTGGTCAGAGGGAGTGCCTTTACTCTGATTCCCAATAGAAAGACGCTACACAGCAGCACCTCGCGTACCACAGCACAGCACAGCCGCAGAGCAGCCCGTTCCTCCGTTTCAAGGAGCATGCCTGGATCTTTCTGCCAGAGAGGAATAGAGCGAGAGAGAGTCAAGCGACGAGAAACATAAACATGGATGATTTTGCTTTTTAATGCCTTGGAATTAGCTCGCGTGGCTTCGCATGGACACTTCATTACTTATGGTTTAGCGAGTAGGCTACAAACTAGTCACACCATTCCATTCGTCCGTCCCGTTGTCAGTATGGAGAAAACGCTATACGGATCGCCTGGGACTGCGAAAGGGAACTCGGGATCTCTACCCACCACGGACAGGGGGAATTCAGCAAGGAAGACGGGCAGGACTGGTTCCCACAGCCCAGGCTCGGCCTCACTCGGCTGCCCAGGGGGAGGTGGTGGAAACCGGGGAGATATGTTGGGAAACAGCACGAATGTGCAGCAAGCGCACAAGCGACAGTTGGAAGGCGTGCTGAGCAAATACACAAACCTCATCCAAGGTTGGCAGAACAGGTAACGTTATTAGTCGTGAGAGAGTGTGTGTGTGTGAGAGAGAAACCTGGATGTGATGGCTAAGTTATGATTGGATTATTCTGGTTCATGAATTATGCGCATCAACTTCATATTCATACGTAGAATGTGTCGGAGCTTGGGTTTTTATGTTTATGTGCAACTTGTCACAAACAGTGTGGCTGTAGTTTCTTTCTGCTTCGAAACTGAAGCTGACAGCTGTGTTATTTTCGCCACCGTGTTTTCAGCTTTACTAGAACCAACTGACACACAATGAAAACTTGCGTTATCCGCGGGAGCCTACATAACAGTAGGTTTCACAATGTGTGCGTAAAAGCCAAATATTACTTTGTTTTTCTGGAATGCCTTCATCCTGACGTGCCAGTGACACAGTGGTCAGAGTAGTTTGCAACGTCATGGCCTCGAAAACTTTGCACGATGTGGATGAGGTGGACTTCTACACAAAAGCATAACGAAAGGAAAGAGGGGGGGGGGGGGTAGAGACAGACACTGTGTCAACATTGTACAACGTGGCACACTTTTGCTATTTGTATGTCCTGCTGCCATGATACGTGACAGGAGTATCGCACTCTCCGTTCTGCTCAAACAAACTCTACACAAAACTGCTACAAAAACGACCAGTTATCAGCAGACATAACTGAGATTGAAAAAAAAAAGATTGGAATTGTCACCAGAATCGAAAGGTGTTTGCAGAAAACAGTTTGCACGTAGTTGTGTATTTGTTTTGTCTTTGCCTCTATATTTGCCTGAAGGACGTTTGACAGGTCACAATATGACGGCTTCATCCGAAAAGGAAATTGTTGCATAACACTTAATAAACTGAAGTTGTTTTGAGGGCACTTTCAGCTGTCTTCAGTTGTTATGCATTTGTAGGAGCTGTGGGCACATACTATAGGCCTATGTTATTATGGCATCTATAAATTAAACATCAGAGGTGGTAAGGCAACAACAATATACAACATTGTATTGTTTATTGTATTGTATTGTATTGTATTGTCTCAGAATAGACTGCTCTACTCTATGGACATTTCTCAAAACCTAGTGCACTGCACTTCCAAGTGTATCAGCCTAATTAGTAACGCCCAGTGATTGGATACTCTTTGGTGAACTCTACGGAATATCCAATCACTGAGTGTGACTTAAAAAGAGTATCCAATCACTGGGCGTGACTAATTAGGCTGATACACTTGGAAGTGCACTGCACTAGGTTTTGAAAGGACCCTATATCTGTGAAGTATGTGAACATGAGCCTTTTGCTTCTGGGTTTGAGATTGGAGATCAGCCATGCACAGTAGTCTACACCATGTCAATCAATTGGAATGATACATGCCCTGGTGACTGTGTGTGTGTGTGTGTGTGTGTGTGTGTGTGTGTGTGTGTGTGTGTGTGTGTGTGTGTGTGTGTGTGTGTGTGTGTGTGTGTGTGTGTGTGTGTGTGTGTGTGTATGTACATGTCATTGCTAAAAATGTGTGTATGTGCGTGTGGGTGTGTGTGAGCGCGCGCATGCGTTTGAGTCTGTGAGAGAATTGGCTTACTGTATGAAAGAGGGAAGTAATGGAGATGTGAAAGAAAATAAGAAAGAGACCATTACTGGGAAGGGAGGAGAGAAGAGAAGAGAAGAGAAGAGAAGAGAAGAGAAGAGAAGAGAAGAGAAGAGAAGAGAAGAGGGGAGTAGAGAGGATAAGAGGAGAGGAGAGGAGAGGAGAGGAGAGGAGAGAAGAGAGAGGAGAGAAGAGGAGAGGAGAGGAGATAAGAGAAGAGAAGAGGAGAGAAGAGAAGAGGCAAGGGAAGAGAAGAGGAGAGAAGAGAAAAGTGTACTTGTTGATCCTAAGTGTGTGTTGTTACATCAGTAGGCTATGTTTCACAACTCAGAATCCTCTGTCAGAAGTATTGCACCATCACAACACCATACAGTTGAGCAACACAAGAACACATGGGAAAGAGGGCAGGTGTGTGTGTGTGTGTGTGTGTGTGTGTGTGTGTGTGTGTGTGTGTGTGTGTGTGTGTGTGTGTGTGTGTGTGTGTGTGTGTGTGTGTGTGTGTGTGTGTGTGAGAGATATATTCAGAGAGAGAGATTCGGAGAGAGAGAGAGAGAGAGGGAGATTCAGAGAGAGAAAGAATAGAGAGAAAGATGATGCGTGTGTGTGTGTGTGTCTGCGTGTGTGTGAGTGTGAGAGAGAGAGATTGAGAGAGAGAGAGAGAGAGAGAGAGAGAGAGAGAGAGAGAGAGAGAGAGAGAGATAGAGAGAGAGAAAGAAAGAGAAAGAAAGAGAGAGAGAGAGATATTCAGAGAGAGAGAGAGAGAGAGAGAGGGATTCAGAGAGAGAAAGAAGAGAAAGATGATGGCCATGTTCCAGCTGCTCCTCTGTTGTCTTTATCTCTGCTGGACTCTTGGATGTCGGGGAGTTGAGTGAAAGAAAGTGAAAGCCCATTGGGAAACTCCAACTCCCATTGTCATTGTGAAACAGCACTCCACAGCACACAAGTAAACACTGCACACTGCACAAAACGAAATTGCATTTATGCCTCACCCGTGCAAGGGGGCAGCCCTCAGTGGCGCCCCATGGGGAGCAGTGCGGTGGGACGGTACCATGCTCAGGGTACCTCAGTCATGGAGGAGGATGGGGGAGAGCACTGGTTGATTACTCCCCCCACCAACCTGGTGGGTCGGGAGTCGAACCGGCAACCTCTGGGATGCAAGTCTGACGCCCTAACCGCTCACCCATGACTGCCCATTTTGAGCCGTGAAAGCAGGAGCAGGAGCCACTGACAGCTTTGGCCAGCCCAGGCCTGGGACAAAGTCATCTGAAAAGGCCCCCTACCCAATACATGCAATGGAATGGCCGCCCAATTCTGGGCCCCCTATCTCCCTAGGCCCGGGACAACATACCCCTCTGTCCCCCCCTGTCGGCGGCACTGAAAGCAGGGGTGAGCGAGGAGAGCAAGCTACTGTACCATTTCGCTTTGTTCGCATGACCTTTTAAAGTTCTTAGAAGTCACCGCTCTTACAATACCATGATTTTCATATCTTTGCTGAAGCCATTTTTCTAGCTGAAAGAGAAGACTCCAGTATGGTTCATTGTGTAGTGTTATAATGGTTTGTCGTGCCTTGACTGAGCTGGTCCTAGACAGTGAGCAAAGGGTGTGTGTGTTCAAGGCATCCAGGGCTGGGCGGCCATCTGGCATAGTGCGCATTTCCCGGTGGGGAGTCAGGCCATTTCTGAATGTCAAGTGTATGAGCCTTGGCAGTGTGTGAGGCTAATTAGTCACGCCCAGCGATTGGATTCTCCGCAGAGTTCATCGAAGAGTATCCAATCACTGGCCGTGATTACAAAGGCTGATACACTTATAATGGTGCACCCTAGATTTTGAGAAATGCCTTCACTTCTGCGGCGCTAATTATGAGGTGTCCCTTTAAGCCAAAAGTACTCGGGCCCTATTTCTCCCCCAGTCCAGCCCTGACGGCGTCGGCAACCCAGTCTGCAGTCTTCAGGAGCTTTTATGCAGATGGATGGAAACTGAAGGTTCTTTGGCTTTAGACGGTGGTGCACTCTCCTGCTCGCTTTAATGAGCTGGAATATTGCCATGGCAGAGGTAGGGACGGGGGGGAGGGACTGGTGGAGGGAGGAGGGACTGGTGGAGGGTGGTGGTGGGGGGGTACGGGAGGGTGCCGGAGAGGAGATCAGGACCAGTGAGTTGGGATAATACTGTACCAGTTGAAGGAGAGGATTGTGCACATCCCAGGAAAAGGTGTAGGACAAAGGCTGACTGTAGTTTTCAAAGTGAGGAGTCTGCACACTTAAAATCCTTTTTGTTCCTGCCATGAAACAATCAAATACAACAAAAAGGATTGCACACTTAAAATCATTTTTTGTTCCTGCCATGAAACAATGAAATACAACAAAAAAGGATTTTGATACTGTACCAGAGCAGGGGCGTCAGCGCTCGCTTGCTAAACTCTTTGAGCAGTGGTTCTCAACCTTTTTTGAATAAACGTGTCCAGGACCTCATCATAACACTCCCAACACCCCCTGACCTCATCATAAGCCAGCCGCCCCCCCCCCCCCCCTCTTTAATATGAAAAAAATAGAATGGACAAATGCCCACCGTCCCCTCTCATTTGAATCCTTTTCAACGCCCCCCCTAGGGCTACCAAACGCCCCCTAAATCTTGCTAAGATATGTGTTGAAGGGTGAATTGTTTTTCCCAAACCTTCTAGACTAGAGTTGCCATAGAGCTTTGTGTACATAGAACTTGTTCCTTTGTACAGTAAAGCATAGACATGTTTTAACATTAGCCCCGTTTATACTGCAGGCCATTGGCCCAGGAACTTAAGCCCAGCCCCTGAACCCATTTTTTACTGCCTGGGCTGGGCCAGAACTGGGCCAAACCAAGAACTGTTGTCTAGGTAACAGGCCCATTGAGTATTTGTGATATGATGAAAACAAACTTAGCCAATGACCTTTATTTGCACTGTGGGAATTCAAGTCTGAGGAGGAATGGCCTTGCAATCTTTCAGAATGTTTTCATTTTAAAAAATTTCTTAATGTTGTTAAACTTTCCCTCTATGTCAGAGAGATTACAGTTTATCTTCTAGGGGAATCTGTATACAGAGAGAGCACATGACCTAGAGTAGCCAATGCACAGCCTTTTCACTGAGGCTGTCTAAGAGTAAATATGTTTTTGTTAGGCATTCCCTATGCCTTTCATACCAGCGTGTGTGCATGTGTGCGTGCATATGTGTGTGTGTGCATACTTGTGCGTACATACAGTATGTTGGTGTGTGAGAGATATGAATGGGTGAACGACGTGTGTGTGTGTGTGTGTGTGTGTGTGTGTGTGTGTGCATGTGTGCGTGCATATGTGTGTGTGTGCATACTTGTGCGTACATACAGTATGTTGGTGTGTGAGAGATATGAATGGGTGAACGTAAGGAGAGGCGGTCAGAAAGCAGAACCATACAGTATATGGGCTGGATATAGTATGTATGGCTTTACTGTGTTTGTGTTTCATGATGTTTAATACCGTATTAGCCCGAATATAAGACGATCCTGATTATAAGACGACCCCCCATTTTTAGGCTCATGTTTTGGGGAAAAAAGTTTTTTGAAGACTTAATTTTGTTTCACATTGGAAACTTTTCTCAAAATGCAGTTTTTAATTTGTTGGAAAATCTGAGGCTTTTTACAAAGAAAAATTTCACAATATAATCTTCATGGAATTTCCATGATATACCGGTAGTTTGGTGGGAAGTAGTGTAGTTGTAGTACGATCTCTCTATGTTGTGCATAGGGCTGTCACAATGTTCAATAAATAAAATATATTGTACAATTACTTTTTTACAAACATGACAACTTTTTTGGTCACAATAAGTTATATTTGCCTGCTTCTTTTTTTTTCCTCGTCACTCTCTGTCTCTACCCAAAAGACTGAATACAAATAGGCGCATTTCACTCAGCTGTTACCCCCTGCTGCGACACTTTCAAAATGAGAAAGGGTGTACTCACATTTTTATCCCATTGTCATTATATAGTTTGAAAATGACCTAGAACGACAGTATTATCACCTATTGCAATAATTTCTTGGCCATTTTATCGTCCAGCAAAATGTGTTATCGTGACAACCCTAGTTTTACATAGTTTTAATGCGGATCTTCATGTCCTCTGATTCTTTTTTTAAATTTATTTATTTATTTATTTTTTGACTTTCTTGCTGACATGATGGTATGAGAGGTGGACAGGAAGTGAATCTGGAGAGACACATGGAGGGGTCGGCAAAGGACCTGGGCCAGGAATCGAACCCGCGTCAGCCGCATGGCAGGCGAGTGCCGTACTGGTTGGTCACGGCAGGGCCCATGTCCTCTGAATCAGTGTATTCAGCATCTGTCTGTCCAGTATTATGTACACTTACTGTATTTAGAAACAAGCTGTTTTTATATTTCTATAAACATATGACTGCAATCACTTTAGGGGCGACATATGGCATGAGAGGTACAATATGCTGTTGACTAGAAATATGCATGAGGTGTGTTTGGGTTCCTGTGTGTCAGGTCTGAGTGACCTTTTGTCTAAATGAAAGTGCACACCATATTGAATTTCTCTCTCTCTCTCGCGCGCTCTCTCTCTCTCTCCTCTCCGTCTTTTGTATGTCAGCCCTGAATAGTGGATGTATGCCCCTCTCTTTCTTTCTCTCTCTCTCTCTCTCTCTCTCTCTCTCTCTCTCTCTCTCTCTCTCTCTCTCTCTCTCTCTCTCTCTCGCATGCCAGTCATGAACAGTGGATGTATGCCTGTGTCCCCATTTGAAGAATCGCATGTTCTGTAGCAGTTTGCACGTTGATTGATTAAATGGGCTGGTTGCTGGACAAACTGACAGGACAGGGATGTTAACATGAGTCATGCACTTTGTTTGGAATAGTGTGTGTGTGTGTGTGTGTGTGTGTGTGTGTGTGTGTGTGTGTGTGTGTGTGCGTGCGCGTGCGTGTGTGTGCGTGCGTGTGCGTGTGTTTGTGTGTGTCTTCATAAGAGTGTGCAATGCATTGACTGATGGGATGAATCCATAGTGGCCACTGTGTGCTGTAGAAGGCAGTATGCTAACTATGCTGACTATGGGATGTAATGTGTGCACATCATTAATGAATTACCCAGCTGTTACTCATGAGTAACACGCACAGAGACACACACACACACACACACATACACACACACACACACACACACGCACGCACACACAGGCACGCGCACACACAGGCACGCACACACACACGCACGCACACACACGCACGCACGCACGCACGCGCGCGCGCGCACACACACACACACACACACACACACACACACACACACACACACACACACACACACACACACACACACACACACACATACTAGTCGAGTACATCTATGGCCAAAATGCACCAAACCCCAAAAAAATTGATACAAAAGGTTTTTCAACTGATTTCAATACATCCAGCTGTCCTTACTAACATACTAAAAATCTAGGAAAATCTAACTTCAGGAAAGGTGTCATTTTCAAGATCAAAGTTTTTTTAAAATAAAGGTTACTACATGATAATTACATTGGCATGAACTAACATGTTTTCAGGATCTGTTTGTTTGGAGTGCTGTTTGGGTGGATAAAGACACTACTGCTATGGTAATATCCATGTGTTGTTTGTCAGGGCACATCATCAGTGATGAATCATGGTGTCACTAGGTATTTTGGGTCTTTCAGCAGCTGAACTGAATAGACAGGAGCCACTACATGTGTAAGTAGAGGGCAAGGTGAAACGGTTGGTACTGGAGACAGACAATGTCCTGAAAGGACATAGGGCTTTAGCATAGCTTTCGGGTAAGCCAGAGTAGGGCCTGTTGTAGCTTCATAGGCAAGGGTCAGGGCCTTGTATTCAATTAGGGCATGAAAAAGAGGACATGACTGGGAAACTGAGGCTATGTGGTCAGATAATGATAGATGGTCATCAACAATGACACTTAGATTTCTTGTGGCCTTATTTGAGGCAACAGTAGCAGAATCCATATTGAGTTCGATATCATGGCAACCTAAATCTTTGGCTGGGATCACCAGCAGTGCATTTGGGCGAGGCTCAACTGAAGGTTGCATTCCTTCATACTTGTGGATAGTTCAGAGAGGCAAGTGGAAATGTGTGTGACCGTGGAGTCATCTGGCACAAAGTAACTGTGCTTCATCGGTGTAACAGTAGTATGAGAAGCTGTGAGAACAGATAACATGGCCCAGTGATGTGGTGTACATGGCAAATAGGAGCCCCAGTACCAGCCCTTAGGACACGTCTGTGGAGAGGCTATGATTTGAGGACAGCTGACCTTGCCCTTGATACATGCTAAGAATGATACCACCAGACTCAAATAATGTCTGGAATAACTTGAGTAACATATAACTCAATTATTTATCTAAGAGAGATGTTAAATAATCATGTTTTGAAAAAAAAATGCTAGCTGGTGAGTCTGCACAAAGATTTTTAGATTTACTACAAAACAAAAAGAGATCCATAATCTCTTATGAAGATATCTTCTGGCTTACTAGAAACAAAATAAAAGAGTAATTTTGAGCTTGGCTTTTTTAGATTTTGAGTTTTTGCATTTTGAAATTTAATGCATATTTAATTAGATATAGTCAAATTACCATATTAAAACATAACATTTCAGAAAACTTGCAATACATTTTTTTCTCACAAATATGTGAGTAATCACCGGATTAAGTTTCATGGTGATATCGGCAAGCTAAATTTTTTGGCCTATTCACCTGGAGTGTCTCTTGACCCTTATAATAAGCCTATGGCAGCTATGTTGAAAAAACTCATTTCCCAGTGAGTCAGATTTTACTAGATTTTTAGTATGTCATTTAGCAGGTCCAATAGTAATAGAATCCATAAAAAAACCTTTTGTATCAATTTTTTTGGGGTTAAACCCTAAATGTACTCGCCTACACACAGAAGCATCCCTTCCATCACATCTGAGGTTAGGCTACATAAAATCCAGTGTATTTGGCAGACAAAACTAGACAGTGGCAGTGACAGAGCGGCATTGCTGGATGTTCCTTTTTGTCACTTGTTCTCTCATATCACTCTCGTGCTGTCGCTCAGGCATCTTGAGTGGAATCCATCATCACCTGCAACATTAGTACATCCTGGTACGACTTCCTCACAAACACAAGCAAATGTACACGTCGTCTGAATTCTCTCACTACTTATACCAGTGTTTCCCAACCTTTTTTGTCTCATGTACCCCCTAAGCCTTTTTGTTGTGCCATGAGTACCCCCTAACTTGTGTTTTACATCCGTTTTTCTATTCCAGTGTGACTATGCTCCATGTATTTGTTCAAATTTAAAATTTCCAAGTACCCCCTGCAGTGTGCTTGCGTACCCCTAGTGGTACACGTACCCCTGGTTGGGAAACACTGACTTATACTATGGCATTGCTTGATGTTCCTTTCTGTCACTCGTTCTCCCGTATCACTGTCGTGCCGTCGCTCAGTCATCTTGAGCGGAATCCATCATCACCTGCAACTACAGTAGTGGTGTAACGTGTGGTGTAACAAAAATCATTTTCTCAAAGTCTTACAATGCAAAGAACAAGCCTCTACACCTGTTTTTTCTTGCATTCTTCCCTCTCAGCGTTCTGCATGAGCCACTGCATGTAGTGGCAGCATAATGTTAAAACATGAACAGAACAGCCTGGTCTCTACCTTTCGGTGCAGCACTGTTCGTTTCGGTACAAATACAATACAGTGTACATGTACAGGCCTACCTGCAACATTACATCCATACTGGTATGAATTCCTCACAAACACAAGCAAAAGCAAACTTGATAGAATAAGGCAGAAGGTTCAGAGTGCCTTTGGCCAGGAAATCTATCTACAAAAAAAAACCATTCATCCCCACAGCTACTGTATACACACACAGAGCACTCATTCCTCAAATGCCTCACAGAAATGACACACACACACACACACACACACACACACACACACACACACACACACACACACACACACACACACACACACACACACACACACACACACACACACACACACACACACACACCTTACTCTTCGGCTCCCGAAGTGCCCTTGAGCCAGATGCCTAACCCCACATTGCTCAAGGGACTGTAGCCCTATAATAAGTTATAATAACTGTAAGTCACTTGGGATAAAAGCATCAGCCAAGTGTAATGTAATGTAATGTAATATGACCGCAACTTGATGTACACGTTGTCTGTATTCTCTTACTGTTTATAGTATTGTCTCACTGTCTTATACTGTATGTGTTTCAAATATGTTCCATTTCCAATATGGCACATTTGGATAACGCATGTATCATCGTTCTGTCTCTTTGTCTCTCTCTTTGTCTCTCTCTCTCTCTCTTTGTCTCTCTCTCTCTCTCTCTCTCTCTCTCTCTCTCTCTCTCTCTCTCTCTCTCTCTCTCTCTCTCTCTCTCTCTCTCTCTTACACACACACACACCATAACAAGCCTCAAATGATCTCTTAAGCATTTCTGTCACGATCACTCTTTGCCAGACACACACACACACGCACACATGCACACACGCACAAACGCACACACGCACAAACGCACACACGCACAAACGCACACACGCACACACGCCCCACAGCAACAACAAAAGGGAAGACCTTGTATCTGCTCTAATAATCTGTGTTTGTCACTTATGGGGAGTGTAAATAGGGAGCTCGAAGGACATTTGTTTTTCTGGCACCAGCGGTACAATAGTGGTGTGTCACACACACACACACACACACACACACACACACACACACACACACACACACACACACACACACACACACACACACACACACACACACACACACACACACACACACACACACACACAGAGTGCCTTATTAGGGCCTTATTGTGGGCTTTTCTGTGTGTTGATAACTTGGTATACAGTATGTGTAGATGCATGACACAACTGGTTCACTGGTCACCAGTGACACTCTGTTGAACAGAAGATGATATGAGGGTTATCTATTAGTGTTGTGCATTGGCACTGCCCTCACGATTCGATTCGATTACGATTCGGGAGGTTTCGATTCGATTCGATTCAATTCTACGATGCATTGCAATTTCTACTGAAAGCAAAGCAAATGTTTCATCAGTCATGATGAGGCAATACAAGTAGTCAGATACTGAGCAACATTTTATTGGCTGTTTTCTGTATCAGTCTTGCAGTTTTCAATGCCTTGAAGTGCTTTTACTTACTTTAACATTCATTTGCTCCTGAAATATCCACGGAAGTAATTGAAACTTAAAAAATGTGCAGCATCGATTCTGCAACTTGCCGCATTGAATTGAATTGTCCATGCCCCGCATTGTATTGCATTGCCGAATCGATTATTGTTGACACCACTAACTTACTATCTATAGTAAAACACAATAAAGGCAGCTAACAGACACCCTTGCTCTTATCTGGCATGCTTTCAAGTGGCTTGTGATCACAGTATTTTCTGCTAAGTCTACTTCTACTGAGGTGTAGAGCATGGAGGAGGCCCTGACCCTGAATGTACGTATCTGTCTGTACTATTGATGTTAGCGGCAGTCAGATACTGGAGGACCGGCGCAGGCAAGTGAAGGGCATTGTACAGATGGGTTTACTTTATACTAGACTAGAGCGTGTAGGAGGCCCTGACCCTGTATGTATCTGTCTGTACTATTGATGTTAGCGGCAGTCAGTAAGTCAGATACTGAAGGACTGGTCACTGGTGCAGGCAAGTGAAGGGCATTGTACAGATGTGTTGACATACTACATCTGTATCTGAGTCTGACCAGAGAGATTAGAGAGAGAGAGGTTCCATTGGCCCATTGTTTCCGGGTTCTATTATTGCAAGGGGGAGGGGGGGGATCCCCTTTTAGGCAGACCTAGGCAGACCTAAGGACTGTTCTATTCAATGCTAGGAGCATTATGACACGCCCCTTTAGGCAGACCGGAACCTGGTCATGTTAGGTGCCCATAGCAATCTATTACGTTGGCATATCTGTATATACTTAAAGAATCTCTGGTCTGACCTTCTGGAGCCTATGCTTTTGCATTGACCGCAGGTGGAGACCTATGAAAGAGGGGGCACTGAGTGCATGTTTACGTTGATTCAAAAGCTATATGGGTTGAATGCATGCATGTGCACGCACGCACACACACTACACTATACTCTGTTCCCTCTACACACCAACTCGCTACAGCCCATTTCAGCCACAGCATGTAGGAATAGTCTGAGTCTGAGCTACACTTCAGCAAGGGCCTCTGAAGATGGCAGTTTATCAATCACAGCATGTATCGGGGACGGCTTGGGGGGAGAAATAGGGCCCGGACGGGAACTTTAGGCTTAAAGGGGCCCCTCAGAATTAGCGGTGCAGAACTGACTCACCGGTGGGCCCCGCAGCCTTGTGGGCCCCTATTTTCAGAAACGTAATGTAATGCAATTTTTTTTTTTCATTTAATTTCATTTCTGAAAATTCTGAAAATAGGGGCCCACGAAGGTGCGGAGCCCACCGGGAAATGCCCGCTATGCCAGATGGCCAGTCTAGCCCTGAGGTACCGGGTAGCGTACTGCCTCTGCCACTTCTCTCCTGATGAGGGGAGCAGGAGACTGTGCTGACTGGTGTGTGTGTGTGTGTGTGTGTGTGTGTGTGTGTGTGTGTGTGTGTGTGTGTGTGTGTGTGTGTGTGTGTGTGTGTGTGTGTGTGTGTGTGTTCTCCTGATGAGGAGAGCAGGAGACTGTGCTGGCTGCTCAGTGTAAGCGTACGCTCGACCGCAGTTATAAATAGCAGAAATCGGTCACTGTGTGAGTGCTGAGAGAGAGAGAGAGAGAGAGAGAGAGAGAGAGAGAGAGAGAGAGAGAGAGAGAGAGAGAGAGAGAGAGAGAGAGAGAGAGAGAGAGAGAGAGAGAGAGAGAGAGAGACTGTATTTACATAGAGGGGAAGGTCAGACTTGAGTAGGGACTGAGAGATGAAGAGAAGGAGAGAGCCAATGAGAAAGAAAGAAAGAAAGAAGTGGAGAGATTGAGAGAAGCAGTGAGACTCAGAGAGAAGGAGAGAGAGAGAGAGAGAGAGAGAGAGAGAGAGAGAGAGAGAGTGGGAGAGAGAGGCGGTTGTACTGTAGGGGGTGGGTGGATGTTGTGCTTCTGTCAGCAGAGGAGAGCATCTCAAGGTTGTCGTGACACCCGTGCAGCGGCATCCTTCCAGGAAGGGCAGCACAGCATCAGGACCACTGCTGCTGCTGCTGCACACACACACACACACACACACACACACACACACACACACACACACACACACACACACACATACTGTACACACACACAAGGCTCCCCATCATCCGTTGCCATGGGGATGGGAGGAAGCAGGAATATAGACGAGTTTGTTTCTTGCTGAGCACACATGAAGTGTAAGCTGAGTGCAAACACACACACACACACACACACACGCACACGCTCACGCACACGCACACGCTCACACACACACACACACACACACACACACACACACACACACACACACACACACACACACACACACACCACATACAGTATAACCTTTTTTCCTCTGAAGTGTTAGAAAAGGTATGCAATTGACCTTGACATCAGAAACGGATCAAGTGTACCAGTAAAGCCACTTGCCAGTCTTTTTTGTGCAAAGCTCAATCTTCTTTATTTTGTTATTGTGTTAATCGGCAGATTTGCACTGTGATATTTCTCTAAAGTGTGGAAAGGAGAGGTAGGATGTTGGGAAATGTCTGGGTGATGCTGCTGTGAGAAGAAGAGGGGAGGGCAGAGAGAGAGAGAGAGAGAGAGAGAGAGAGAGAGAGAGAGAGAGAGAGAGAGAGAGAGAGAGAGAGAGAGAGAGAGAGAGAGAGATGAATGAAGAGGTGGAAGGAGAGACGTAAAAGAGAGAGGGAGAGAGAGGTGCATAGGGAGAGGAATGAAGAATCCAGAAGCAGGGAGAGAGAAGGAGAGGTAGAGGAGGGGAGAGGGGGATGGAGAAGGAGAAGGAGAGGTAGAGGAGAGAGATGGAGAGGTAGAGAAGGAGAGAGAAGGGGAGAGAAGGAGAGGTAGAGGGGGGAGAGGGGGAGAGAGAAGGAGAGGTAGAGAGGCAGAGAGAAAGAGAGGTAGAGGAGGGGAGAGAGAGAAGGATGGGGAGAGGAGGGGAGGGGAGAGGGGGAGAGGATAGGGGGAGAGAGAAGGAGAGGTAGAAGAGGGGGAGAGAGAGAAGGATGGGGAGAGGAGGGGGGGGGAGAGAGAAGGAGAGAGATAGAAGGAGAGGTAGAAGAGGGGGAGAGAGAAGGAGAGATAGAGGAGGGGAGAGGGGGAGAGAGAAGGAGAGAGATGGAAGGAGAGAGAAATAGAGGTAGAGAAGGGGAGATGGGGAGAGAGAAGGAGAGGTAGAGGAAGGGAGAGGGGGATAGAGAAGGAGAGGTAGAGGAGGAGAGAGAAGGAGAGGTAGAGAGGAGGGGAGAGAAGGAGAGGTAGAGGAGGGGAGAGAAGGAGAGAGAGATAGAAGGAGAGAGAAATAGAGATATAGGTGGAGAGAGAATGAAAGGTAGAGGTGGAGAGAGAAGGAGAGGTAGAGAGGAGGGGAGAGGGGGAGAGAGAAGGAGAGGTAGAGAGGAGGAGAGAGAAGGAGAGGTAGAGAGGAGGGGAGAGAAGGAGAGGTAGAGAGGAGGGGAGAGGGGGAGAGAAAATGAGAGGTAGAGGTAGAGGAGGAGAGAGAAGGAGAGGTAGAGAGGAGGGGAGAGAAGGAGAGGTAGAGAGGAGGAGGATGGGAGAGGGGAAGAGAGAAGGAGAGGTAGAGGAGGGGAGAGGAGAGGGGGATAGAGAAGGAGAGGTAGAGGTGGAGAGAGAAGGAGAGGTAGAGAAGGGGAGAGAGAAGGAGAGGTAGAGGGGTGGGGCAGCTAGAGACTTGAGAGAGGGTGGGATGACTCAGTTCCCCTAAGATGTGATGCTCTGATGGTCTGATCAAGCCTTGCCCTACTTACCTCTGGCAGGTGTTTGCATTGTGTGTGTGTGTGTGTGTGTGTGTGTGTGTGTGTGTGTGTGTGTGTGTGTGTGTGTGTGTGTGTGTGTGTGTGTGTGTGTGTGTGTGTGTGTGTGTGTGTGTGTGTCTGTGTGTCTGTGTGTCTGTGTGTCTGTGCGCGCCTGCACGCTGCTGAGGTAGTCATACTTAACACTCATGAGACCTTAAGGGCGGGTTATGCTTCCTACTTGTGCCACAGAGTGAGCTTGTCGCAGCCATGATGCAGTTAATTTTGGTTTATGCCCTGTTTTGAAGCACGGTCTGCGCGATGCCATTCCACGCTCAAACTGCCTTCAATACAAAGAGTAACCTAGACGTGTCGGTTGTTTTTTTCGCTTCACAGACTCGACGACAATGAAAATGAAACATTACATCTTTATATCACGTGCATGTTTGATCGCACTGGCAGCCACCGTGGTAGTTTGGAACAAAGAAGTGGCTCATTTGTCGAGGACAAAGCGGGATGTTTCCTCGTCCTCGGAACCACTGTTCAACTGTCCAAATAACTTCAGCGTGGTAACTTGCAGCGCACGTGTTGTCTTTGGTTCGTGTAAATGAATCAAATGACAAAGCACGGGCAACTTATTTAATGAAGAGCTCACAGTCCGTAGACCGATGAAGGTTAGAACAAGGAAGTAGCTCGTTCTCGACTCGAGGACAGAGCAGGCTGGTCGAGAGGACCAATCAGCTTATTTTCGCCCTTCACGCCGTCGCTCCCTGTGTCGAGACACAATTTTGGGGAGGTGCCCCAGAGTACCTGCGTGATGGGGGGGGGGGCTTCACTCCGTTAACTGCGCGACTCACTGCATCACGACGCAGGGACGCTGATCTCGAGGCATAAACCACCCTTTACTGTTGTCACTTGGTATGTGTGTGTGTGTGTGTGTGTGTGTGCGCCCTTGCGCGCGTGCGTGTGTGTGTAGAAGGCTGGTGTGTTGGGAGCTACTAAGTAGTCACAAGGCTATTTATGTCTAATCGATCGGTTGTCATTTGATCAATATGATGTCGAAGTGCTGAGGCCACAGACCATACAGCACTCAGTCAATGGACACATATTGATAAGACGTCTGCAGTAGCAGCCATAGTTACTCTCATAGGTGTGTGTGTGTGTGTGTGTGTGTGTGTGTGTGTGTGTGTGTGTGTGTGTGTGTGTGTGTGTGTGTGTGTGTGTGTGTGTGTGTGTGTGTGTGTGTGTGTGTGTGTGTGTGAGCATTGAGGACACCTGGAGCTATAGTTGGTGTGTGTGTGTGTGTGTGTGTGTGTGTGTGTGTGTGTGTGTGTGTGTGTGTGTGTGTGTGTGTGTGTGTGTGTGTGCGCGCGCGTGTGTGCACGTGGGAATGAGTAGTGATGAGATCTGTCTTGCAGTCATACAGTATTTTTAGTACGTGTGTGTTTGCTAGTGTGCGTGCATTAAAATGCTGAGTCATCATCAATGGCTGAGCCAGCCAATGCTAAGCGGCGCGCCAACATGTTTCTCTGGAGCCATCGTTTCATGCTGTCACTTCCATTCAGTGGAATCTCCCGAGGCTCCCCCCCCTCCCCCTCCCCCTCCGGCCGCTCAACAGGTGCATTGCTTATGATGCAGGGATGCAGCACAGGCTCATTCACACACTGTAGCATAGATACAAAAGATAGGAAGGCGCACACACAGACACACAACACAACACAACACAACACAACACAACACAACACAACACAACACAACACAACACAACACAACACAACACGGCACGGCACGACACGACACGACACGACACGACACGACACGACACGACACAACTAGAAAAGCTGGGACGCAAAACAAAAGTCTACATTATTTTGGAAACATATCTGGCTGCCAAGAACTCGTGCTCCTTCAAGTGCTTTAAATCCTTTTCATACTTGTCAGATGTGTCTGTTACACTTTACTTGAAGTGTAACTGCATAACACATTCTTAGCAGCTGTTATACACTTTGCATGAAGTCAAGACTGTTTCGTAAGACATTTATACCAAACCTTTCATAGATAATATGGAAGAAAAAAGGACAGTAACTTGTCAAAATCAGTAACCATTGAGGGTTCAGAACAAAACCCACAATGCTGCTTTGTTTAAGCTTAACTTTTGTTTTGGACAGGATGCTGTCCTTCCGTCTGCTAGGTTCATGAAAGGTGATGTGTCTGTTTTGACCACGGTGATGATTTTGCTAACCTCAGCTTCTTTTAACTATGAGAGGTTTAATATGATGGTTTGTTTCCATGGCTATTATACTTTGGTCAGCAGTTCAGAAAAGCAGTTTGGTCACTTCTTTGAATTACAGACAGATAAAGCTGTCTACACCGCAGTATCCATTGAAAAGAAAACAGACCTGCTTAAATGTTGCATGGTAATGTTTGGTAAAGGGGTCATTTCATGTGAAATCAGACACATTGGGGTCTGACTGGCACAGATTTTAATAAAACTTATTGTGTCTTTTCAATGGCAAGGTAGAACGCCTTAACTGCATTGTCATGAATCCATACTCAAGGATGAATATATAGTGTTCTTCCTTCTTATTTTAGAGCTTCATAGTCTTTTTCTCCCTTAAAGTGATACTGTCCCATTTTTGGAAATAAGCTTATTTTACACTTCTCCATGTGTTAAATGACTGAATTTTACCTTTCTCCCGTATCTTTCAACCGTTCTCTGAGTATAGCAATGTACATATTATCTCCAAGCTAGCAGTTAACATTGAGTCCTATGAGATCAGCTAGCCTCCAGCTGGTCTCATAGGACTCAATGCTAATTGCTAGCTTAGAGGTAAAATGTGCACTGCCATACTCAGACAGAGAACGTAAGGAAGTGAAGGAGAAAGGTAAAGCTCAATCATTCAACTCAAGGAGAGGTGTAAAATAAGCTTATTTCCAAAAATGGGACAGTATCACTTTAATATTGGTGCCGGATTCATGAAAATGGGTCAAAGACGAAACAGGGTTTTCAGGACTGAAAAAAATAAAACTGTTCCCTGACACCGTTTTTCAACTTTTTTGGGTACATTGGAGTGAAGAGTGATTAAGTTTATTATTTTCTGTTCAGAAAATGAAAGGAACATACATTTTTACCCCTTTTTTACCCACAAAATGTCATTCAGTGTAATACAGTGTTAAACAGTTGGTAATGCAAAAAACATATAGATGACGTTAAAAAACTGAAATAAGCTACATAACATAGTGAAGGGCTATATTTAAGGTCTTCATCAAACCTAAAATTTTCTAGTAAAAGGCATTTGAAAATATTTATTGCAGTGTTTCTTGTCTTTCACCAAGTGCATTTTACCCATTTGGCTTTAAGAAGTTTTTCCACCGAAGAGAAAATCAGTTTAAAATACACAATTATTCATTTGTTGTATGCCTCTGCATGTGCTGTGCTAAACAAATAAGTTTCTGTAAGAATTGGACTGTATTTTCACATTAAAATGTGTATTTCACTGAATGACCACAACTATTACACTGAATGACGCCTTGGCAAAAAAGCCTACATAAACAGCTACTTTTCATTGCTATCATATTGTTACCATCATACTACAGTTCTCAACGTCCTAAATGAGTGACAACATAGATGTTGTCAAATAATTGGTATTTTACTTAATATTGGGGCAATAAAGCGTGTTTTGAAGAACTTCCAAGATCACAAGCTTAGAGGTAGGCTACTACTTAGGCCTAAAACAACAAAAAAGAAAATGTTGTTAATTCATGTACAACTTCCAAAATCCCAGAATCGACCCAGTAATATGGTTGCTATATGGTAATAACAAGGTTATAATGGTAATAACAATAAAAGTCATAATTTCAAGTAGTATCATCATATTATTGTATCTTATAATAATATTGCTACTTATATTGCCGTTTTGATTCCTAATATACAATTATGAACTGATTACACTGAATGAAATGGCCCTTACACTGCATGTCACTGAAAGACATCTCTTACACTGAAGGACGACCAAATAGTTTTCACCTTATTTTTACCTTTTTACAAGCACACAGTTAGCCACCTACATAAAACAATGACTTTGACCCACAATTTTTACTATGTCTATTTAGAAAATATGCTTGTTTGGATGAATATTTGAGTATAAAAGTATTTTTTGACATTTCACTGAATGACATCTGTTTTTGTGGACGCTGTTACCACAAGTTAAAAATACAGAATTTTCAACTATTGAAGAACAAGGCTCTCCCTTTGCATCATCACTCAAGGGGTCCCCAAGGGTCCTTTTGATGATGTCACATAGGCCTATTGTTGTGTGACTATCAGTTTTTATTATGATTTAAAAGCACCCTATTGATCTTATTACTCTGAATGACCTCTAAGGAATTGAAAATCCGGACAAAAGTCCCCAGATGATTTGAATATCAAAACAAAATGGTAATGAAACGTGCTTTTAATAAAATAACAAGAACACTTCTAGAATTATGCCCAGAGAGTGAAAAAAGAATTTTGTTCGTCATTTTGCATAATTATTCAAGGATGTATTCGTGATTTTCAAGTTCGGACCATTACACTGAATGACATTTTTGCACTTTATGAGATTATTTCACACATAAATTGACAATTATTTTTCTTTAAATGTTACTGAAATGAGAAACCAGACTATGCTGTTTATCAGCATACCATTCAAAATTAATTTATTTACATTTTTGATAGTTAAATGAGTGCAGAACAAAAAGAATGCACGTCTCGTCTTTGACCCAAATGCTGTTCTGGGGTTCGACCTTGCCACTGAAAAGACACACCAAGTTTAATTAAAATCTGTGCCGGTCGGGTCCCCAAAGTGTCTGATTTCACATAAAATGACCCAAAAGGGAAATTCAGCTCATTTTCAAAGTGTATCGAGAGTTCCTGATACACTCTTTGGAGATGGTGAGTGGTCACGATTCATTGGAAAGTAAGTCTTCAATCGCCAAAATCTATTCAAAGGAAAGCAAACAAGAGTGTGAGAGGCAGCCAGATAGAGAGACAGACAGGGGGAAGGAAGGCCAAGACAGAGATTTCTTTCCATGATAAAACCCCAAACCCTGTCACAGAAATCTCTGTAGACTGAGGCTATATGTATGTCTCTGTCTCTGTCTCTGTCTCTGTCTGTCTCTCTGTCTGTCTCTCTGTCTGTTTCTCTGTCTGTCTCTGTCTCTCTGTCTGTCTGTCTCTGTCTCTCTCTCTTTCTCTCTCTCTCTCTCTCTCTCTCTCTCTCTCTCTCTCTCTCTCTCTCTCTCTCTCTCTCTCTCTCTCTCTCTCTCTCTCTTTCTCTTTCTCTCTCTCTGTCTCTGTCTCTGTCTCTGTCTCTGTCTCTCTCTCTCTCTCTCTCTCTCTCTCTCTCTCTCTCTCTCTCTGTCCGATGTGTGTCAAATGCCCTCTGTAGGCCTACTTAACCGCATGTCACCATATGTTACCCAGATAAAACAGCTGGCGTGTATGTTGTCACAGTTCGCATTGCAAACCAACTTTTTGGTTTCTAAGTGCTCAGTGTGAACATATCTGTTGGCTTGAGATAAGGTGCGGGATCGGCCATTGGCACAGTTTTCTAGTTACCTGAACGAGCTATTTGAGAAACACTCGTGTTTTTTCTTTCTTTTTTTCTTTGCTCTGAATTGACAAATATTTGGTGTGCCTGTGGAGAGCAATCTGTATGAAAGTGCTAACAATGACAACTTGTAACCTTGGCAGTGCAGCTGGTGTTATAATGACTACGCTGAATTACTTTCAGTTGAAGGAGAGGGTTGTGCACATCCCAGGAAAAGGTGAAGGATGAAGGGCAACTGTAGTTTTCAAACTGAGAAGTCTGCACACTTAAAATCCATTTTGTTCTCTTTTATTATTTCATGGCTCACTTTGAAAACGATGCTAAATTGCACACCATCACAGCATAGTGCTGCTACACACCACAGAGCATCGCATTAGCATTAAATAGCAGATAGAGTGTAGCACACATGTACAGCATAGCTGCATATGGTATGCTAATACCACATGCACAGCCTCTGTTAGATCACATCTCACGAGCTATTGAATCATGTGCATGTTGTATGAAGGTGTTGGAATATTTAAGTGTGTGCGCGTATGCGTATGCGTGTGCGTGTGCGTGTGTGTGCGTAGTGAACGTGTGCGTACGTGTGTGTGCGTATGTGTGCATGCTTGCGTGTGCGTGTGTGTGTGCGATTTTGTGTTTGAGAGACATAGAGATTGAGGGAATTCCCATGACTCCTTAGAGCGTTCCAGTGTCCCAATGCGGATGTTACCAGAGAGAGTAGAGAGAGAGAGGTTCCATTGGCCCATTGTTTCCGGGTTCTATTATTGCAAGGGGAAGGGGGGGGGGAATCCCCCTTTAGGCAGACCTAGACAGACCTAAGGACTGTTCTATTCAATGATAGGAGTATTATGACACGCCCCTTTAGGCAGACCGGAACCTGGTCATGTTAGGTGCCCATAGCAACCTATTACATTGGCATATCTCTATATACTTAAAGAATCTCTGATGTTACTGTATGCTTCTGTGCAAACTTGTTCCTCCATGGAATCTGGACTGTGGAGCAGAACAAGTGTGAAGTGAAAGCCCAACTGGGATACTCCAACTCCCATTGTCTTTGTGACACAGCACTCCACAGCACACACAAGTGCACACTGCACACAATGAAATTGCATTTATGCCTCACCCGTGCAAGGCGGCAGCCCTCAATGGCGCCCCTAGGGAGCAGTGCGGTGGGACGGTACCATGCTCAGGGTACCTCAGTCATGGAGGAGGATGGGGGAGAGCACTGGTTAATTACCTGACCCCTAGTTTGGGAACTACTGGAATAGATAGACACACAGCTCAGAGGAATGCAGGTATTGACTTGCAGAGAGGGAACAGGGATAGAGCTATAAGGAGGGTAAGCAGGGCATTTCCCCCAGGGCCCGGGGTACTCATGTATTGGTGTTAGGGGCTCTATTGTATCCCTGGCAGGCCGTATAGGGGCCCCGTAACATGGTCTTGCCCTTGGTTCATGTGTGCAATTGTTCAGCCACTGGGAGGGAGATATAGAGCAATGGGCTGATGGTAATAGCAGAATGAAGAAGACAACACTTTTGTTCCCTCCATGTCTGTACAGTATGAGAAAGGTTATGAAGTAAAAAGAGATGGATGGAGACGCAGCTTGGAGAAATGGAGGTATTGAACTGAAAATCGCTCCCCCAGCTTGTTCCTTTGAAGGGTCAATAGAACGCTGGGTCTAATCAGACTACTTGGACGGAATATTGATCCATGTGGCCACAGAGATCTCCGGCAGCAACAAGAACCTCAAGGCATTCCGGACAAGAACACACAGCCTGCTACACAATGAGATGCGATTCCTATCGAGTCCAAGTTTATTTATTCAAGTGCCATGCCAATGCATGCTCCATGTACATCATATGCTGCAGTGTGACTTCTGTTGTGCACTTCATGTCTCCTTCAGCCATAGACTGAGCCAATGTATTAAATGTACCATCAATATTTTAATAAGGTAATCATACGTCTATGCATATGGAGATGTTAAATTTTATATTGTTTAATATTCTTCCGCATGTTTGTATATGTTGCCAAGACCTTTGTAACGACAGCTCTGAAGTATGGAATGTTATCCAGCGTGTTTATTGCTGAAACACAACAATTACTTGTACGTAATGCCATGGTATTTCCCAGAATGGCTCATCACCATATACATTATGTGGCATGCCCATTCGATGGTAAAACTTTCATTTTACGACGGAACATTCCTTTAAACTTAAACGTGTCCAATATATTGGCATCAAGCTTAATACTCTAGTCTATCCGTGCAAGAGAGTGAAGGAACGCTCCCTCTCCTTCTCCTGTGCTAGGTGTGTTTTTAGATGTGTGTAGGTGGTTGTTGTAGATGGTGAGTGGTTTATTATTATAGTGGAATGTGATGGCCTGAATAACCATGACAACACTGTTATCTTGGAAACACGGCAAGTGCTAGTTGGATGACCTCAGCGCCCAAAAAGGGAAAAAAAAGTATGACGTCATTGTCATCCAGTGCACTACAAATAGCGCTGTTGTAATGTAGGCTGATGTCATGTTTTTATGAGAGATGACTTCTACCCCTCGTCCTGTGGCACGTGTACTTTGAGCTTTATTGACATGCAATAAAATGCCATATAACACACTAGGATGGGCAACATGGTGTCAGATGTTACAAAGCAGTGACTGTGCCACATATTTTCTTTGGCCTTTTTATCATATGAGATGAGTTTTTAAAAAAATATTTCAAGGTTGAAAAAAAAAAGACCCAGT
Source organism: Engraulis encrasicolus (assembly GCF_034702125.1). Taxonomy (NCBI): domain Eukaryota; kingdom Metazoa; phylum Chordata; class Actinopteri; order Clupeiformes; family Engraulidae; genus Engraulis; species Engraulis encrasicolus. Next base: position 44,954,784 of record NC_085876.1, read on the forward strand.
GATGCTTTAATATGCATAATGTGAAACCATGTTCCAGTGTTGCCAGATTGGACTGTTACCCGCCCAATTGGGCTGCTTAGGATGGCCGCGTGCGGGTAAAAATGGCATTTAGCAGAAAAACCCGCCCAATTTTTGCCATAGAAATCAATAGATTTGGGCGGGATTTTGTGCTTCTAGGCGGGTTTTGAGCTGGGTTTTTTTGGGCTGGAAATCATCAGCCTAATCTGGCAACCCTGCCCTGTACTTCTTCTCGTGTCTTGTGGTGTGGTATTGTTATTCTGAAGGATTGAGCTAATAACCAGACTGATGTCGTGTTTTTATGGGAGATGGTTTCTAACTCTCTTCTCGTGGCACGTGCACTTTGAGCTTCGGCAATCTGACATGATGCAATAAAAAGCCATATGACACACTAGGATGGGCAGCATGGTTTCATGGACGTTACAAAGCAGTGGCACACATTTTCTTTGACCTTTAGTAAATGAAACTTTCAAAAAATATTGCAAGGGTGAAATTAACACCAAGTGTTTTTTTTTATACAGTATGCACAATGTGAAACCCTGTTCACCTCTTGTCTTGTCTTGTGGTACTGTATTGTTATTCTGACGCATTGAGCTAATAACCTCACAGATTGGATCTCAAGCACTTTGGTCCCTGATCTGATCATGCTCAGAGACTTTATTTGCTCAGCAATGATGTCCAAATTTCCATTGGCACATTGCTTGTTCAGTTACTGACATCTCTAGGATGACTTCATACATGGAGCGTAATCAGCATCACATCTGATGATATGCCATATTTGTTCTACCAGGAAAGAAGTCCTCCTTGTATAGTGTGTGTCCGCCTGCTTGTTTGTGCATAGGCCTACTGTGTGTGTGTGCGTGTGCGTGTCCTGTAATGACATATTGCAGCAATCGTCTGTGGTGTGTGTGTGTGCGCGCGTGTGTGTTTGTCTGCCTGTCTGCATGTGACAGTCTGTCTGTGTGTGACTATACATGTACTGTATGTGTGTATCTCCTGTGATGATGCACTGTAGGTAGTGTGTGTGTGTGTGTGTGTGTGTGTGTGTGTGTGTGTGTGTGTGTGTGTGTGTGTGTGTGTGTGTGTGTGTGTGTGTGTGTGTGTGTGTGTGTGTGTGTTGACTGTTATCATTTGCTGTAGCATGTGTGTCTGTCTGTCTGTCTGTCTTTGTGGCAATAGTGTGAATGTGCCTGTCCAATTGTGTTCTGCCTGTGAGGATGTTCATAACGTAGCAATCATATGCAGGACTGGACTGGGGGAGAAATAGGGCCCCGGGCACTTTTGGCTTAAAGGGGCCCCTCATAATTAATGGCGCAAAACTGACTCACTGGTGGGCCCCGCACCCTTGTGGGCCCCTATTTTCAGAAATGTAAGAATTAAAAAAAAAATGTTTACAATTCTGAAAATAGGGGCCCAGGAGGGTGCAGGGCCCACCGGGAATTGCCCGGTATGCCAGATGGCCAGTCCAGCCCTGCTCATATATGCTGATGAGGATATGCTGATGAGGACCGCAGCCTCCTGCTGAGACCATAATGAAGCAGCGGTAAACTAAACTAGTGCGCTTGATTTCAAGCACGCAGGCCTAACTGGTGAGTATTTATTTCAATCACGTAGGCCGTGATGAGTATTTTATGATGCTGTTTGTCTTCCATTAAGTACGGTAGACATCATTATTGGCTACAGCAGTGGTTTTCAACGTGGGGGCCGGGGACCCCTGGGTGGGTGGGGCTGTGACGGGGTGCACGGGGTCCGCGGCAAGTTGGAAGAAAAAGAATAGCAAAACAAAATAATTTAATAATTAATGAACTCCAAAATAAACAAAAATAAGATGAAGAATATTCCCATTACTTAAGCACTGCATTATGATAATCTATTGCATTTCTGAACATTACTACTATTTTTGTTTTATTTTTCCGAATTACGTTGGCAGAAAATTATTACGTTGGTGGGAAAGGTTGAGAAGTGAAATTTTTTTTATTTTTTTTACATTTACTCAATGTGAAATCGATGTCATAAAAACACTAATTCAGCAAAAGTAGATGTTGTATCTTCTGCGTAATAGATTACACTGACCAGTTAACTTTGTAGTGGAGGTGTAGGCGAGTACATTTAGGGTTTAACCCCAAAAAAATTGATACAAAAGGTTTTTTTATGGATTCTATTACTATTGGACCTGCTAAATGACATACTAAAAATCTAGGAAAATCTGACTTTGGGAAATGAGTTTTTTTCAACATGGCTGCCATAGGCTTATTATAAGGGTCAAGAGACACTCCAGGTGAATAGGCCAAAAAATTTAGCTTGCCGATATCACCATGAAACTTAATCCGGTGATTACTCACATATTTGTGAGAAAAAAATGTATTGCAAGTTTTCTGAAATGTTATGTTTTAATATGGTAATTGGACTATATCTAATTAAATATGCATTAAATTTCAAAATGCAAAACCTCAAAATCTGAAAAAGCCAAGCTCAAAATTACTCTTTTATTTTGTTTCTAGTAAGCCAGAAGATATCTTCAGAAGAGATTATGGACATCTCTTTTTGTTTTGTAGTAAATCTAAAAATCTTTGTGCAGACACACCAGCTAGCATTTTTTTTTTTTCAAAACATGATTATTTAACATCTCTCTTAGATAAATAATTGAGTTTTATGTGTCTCAAGTTCTTCCAGACATTCATTGAGTCTGGTGGTATCATTGTTAGCATGTATCAAGGGCAAGGTCTGCTGTCCTCAAATCATAGCCTCTCCGCAGAGGTGTCCTAAGGGCTGGTGCTGGGACTCCTATTTGCCATGTACACCACATCACTGGGCCATGTTATCTGTTCTCACAGCTTCTCATACTACACCGATGAAGCACAGTTACTTTGTGCCAGATGACTCCACGGTCACACACATTTCCGCTTGCCTCTCTGAACTATCCACAAGTATGAAGGAATGCAACCTTCAGTTGAGCCTCGCCCAAATGCACTGCTGGTGATCCCAGCCAAAGATTTAGGTTGCCATGCTATCGAGCTCAATATGGATTCTGCTACTGTTGCCTCAAATAAGGCCACAAGAAATCTAGGTGTCATTGTTGATGACCATCTATCATTCTCTGACCACATAGCCTCAGTTTCCCAGTCATGTCCTCTTTCTCATGCCCTAATTGAATACAAGGCCCTGACCCTTGCCTATGACGCTACAACAGGCCCTACTCTGGCTTACCTGAAAGCTATGCTAAAGCCCTATGTCCTTTCAGGACATTGTCTGTCTCCAGTACCAACCGTTTCACCTTGCCCTCTACTTACACATGTAGTGGCTCCTGTCTATTCAGTTCAGCTGCTGAAAGACCCAAAATACCTAGTGACACCATGATTCATCACTGATGATGTGCCCTGACAAACAGCACATTGATATCATAGCAGTAGTGTCTTTATCCACCCAAACAGCACTCCAAACAA
>NC_085876.1:44963244-44978244 GCF_034702125.1 Engraulis encrasicolus
AGACAGACAGACAGACAGACAGACAGACAGACAGACAGACAGACAGATAGACAGAGAGATCTTGCCCACAATTATAAGCATGCACATATACCCGTGCACGCGCACACACACACGCGCACATGCATGCGGCGCACGTACGCAAGCATGTACATACACACACACATTGTCCAATAGAGCGCAGCTGTGAATGTCAGAACTAATTTAAAGTCAATCAGTAGTTTCATTATTTTCATTATTCATAAATCGTCCGATGAGACTGTCAGTGCTACATCCTTTCAAATACGGTAGTCATGTCATCATGGATTTTTGAAATAAATTAAATTATATTTAATTGATTATATAAAAATAACCCTTTGAGTTCTCTGAAGTTCCTAGAGGTTTGATCACTGTGGATCCTGGATAATGCTGGACTAGAGCCAGCAATAGATTGAATCCATCCAACCAACAGACTGAGTCTCATTGGATTAACCACACTGTGTATTACATTAAAGCTATATTTTCGATCTTCCGTTATTCTCAATGAATCAAGGCCTTGTTGTCCAAATAGTTTTTTTTTTTAACTTCTGCCATTAGCATCACTACTCCAGGGCAGTGTTGGGAGCAGGGGGCTGCTGACGGCCTTCACCGGGGCCCGGGGCAAAATCGCCTGAAGGGGGCCGTGTGAAGGGGCAATGAATTTGACTCAGGCAAAAATACTGGATAAGAGAAAGATAACGCAAAACACGCCCACTCAATGCAAAAGCATGTGCTCAAGTTGGGTCTCCTAAGGGGGCGTTGTCCCCTCCTTCTTCTTCTATTTTTGAGGTGTTTGCACAAGACGTGCGCTACCGCCATCTACAGCGCTAAGGGGACTTCATTTATTCTCAACCTCAGGACTCCGAAGGTCTCCTAACCGAAGGTCTCCTAAAGGGGCGTTCACCTGACATAAAGTGGATACCGGAAAAGAAACAAAATGACGCTTCTTGTTAGATCCACTTTCTTTGACTCAGGTATTAGCATAGCATAGCCTAGTCCCGGGACTCCCAAACTTTACCATGACAAGGCCCCCTGTAGATTTCAGCCAAGACCCCCCTGACATGGGCCGTGCCACACTATTTTTTCTGTGCACCCGGTTTCACAACTCGATGAAGTTGGTGCATTCCTAAACCCATTCAAGTACTACAGAAAGCATAATACATATATAAACATTGTAAAGAAGAAAATGATTCCACTGGGATTGTTTAGCTTATTTTTGGCTAATAAGTTATTTAATTATTTGAAATTATTGAATATATTTCACAATATTTTCCCTGCCAACCTGTCGTGGCCCCCTGGCATCCCCTCGCGGCCTCCCAGGGGTCCGCGGCCCCCACTTTGAAAACCACTGGCCTGGTCCACCCATTTGGATTCCTCATGTTGTCTCCCGGCTGCTGAGCATCACGGGTAGTCTAATTATGGGCGATAACAGCACTGTGTGAGCAGGACGCCACTGATGCAAATTATACCTGCTGTGATGGAGGGATGGAGGGTGTAGAGACGGGAAGAGAGAAAAGATGCTTTTGAAAGGCAGGAGGAAGGCAACCCCCGTTGCATACTTGGAGGTCTGTGCGTGTGTGTGCGTGCGTGTGCGTGCGTGCGTGTGCGTGCGTGTGTGTGTGTGTGTGTGTGTGTGTGTGTGTGCGCGCGTGTGTGTGCATGTCTGTGTGACTGTATGTTTGCGTGGCTGGGATTGGAGACGCGTGTAATCACTCAAGGTCTGCATGGCTACTCGGTGTGTGTAACAGTGTGCTTTTAACCCCTTTTCTTCTTTAGTATAATTACACAAAGATGGGTTTTTATTTTGACACACCTTCGTTACACTAGTCCTACAGTAGACTTCTTCACTGTCATGGGTGTCTATGGAGCTTCCTGCCCCCCTCCTTCTATCCCCCTCTAATGTTTCCGTTTTTCTGATTCATATTTCTATGCTTTCCATATCCTCTTCCCTGTCTCTGTATGCTGTGGGAAGAGGTATGTTTCTCCACCTTTCTCTTTCCCTTATCTTACTTAAATCTTATTTCTATTCTGTCATCCATCACTTGTGCCACTGTAATCCTAAACACTATTCCGTGTATTACCCCTTTTTTAATGTATTACACGAATATGATGCATGGTTCCATGTACTTTGATGTGTTAGCGCCACCCGGTGTAACATAAGCCGGTGGCATCGTGACAATCCTTTAGCTTAGCATTGCTAACGCTAGTCACAGTTATTTAGCAATTCTTTTTATGGTCTCCTCAGGAGTGAGATTGCAGCCCCAAGCCCCATGGTGAATGTATACTGTGTCTGACAATTACAGGTGTGTGTGTTTATTTTCGTTGTTATCTGTGTATAATGTGTTAAGGAATTGAAATGTGACCCTGGCAACTTAGCTAACTCACTTGTTATGCTAGCGGAGTTTTGCTAAGTTAGCTAGCCAGGGCACAATGAGTTTATTATGAGAAGCAAGCTATGTTTTTGGTAGCACTTCTCTTAGCCCAGCGATTTTATTTGTTTTTCTCATGTGTTTCACCATGTTTAGTGCTACTGTTGAGCATGTTTATTGTAACAACTAGCCCTGTCTCTGTATGCTGTGGGAAGAGGAGTGAGTGTGCAGCCCCAAGCCCCATGGTGATGATTGTACTGTCTGTGACAATTACAGAACAATCTTGCAATCTTGTCTCGGAGTCATCCTTATATCAACTATTCAACACAACGCAGAGTGAAATCCAAACCGGTTACATTGGTGCCGTGACTCCGCTTCGCTTGATCAACGCCTGCTTGATCCCGGGACTGCTGCGCTTCTCTCCTTCTTCACGCAGGGGTGCACTTGTTTGTCTGTCTGTATGCTCGTATGTGTGTTTGTGCGTGTGCGCGCGTGCGTGTGAGGTATTCTATGACGTGCATACCGTTTAGGGCATATAGTATCACATTGTGTTTTTAATGTTTCTGCAAGTGTATCTCTTAATGCTCTTTCACTTCGAACCTCTCTCTATTTCTTTCTCATAGTAGTACTTGAGTTTTGACTATTAGAGCTCTGCAGATTTATTTAAGTGTATTGAGCTGAAATAGTAATTATTTTTGTTTTGCTGACATATTTGTGTCATAGGCATTCCGGGTTTGAGTTGACTTATGCTATAAAATGGCTGAGGGTGGTGATAGCTTTGCTGGGGATGGTGATGTGGTTGAGCCCTTTATGTTTAGAGACCACTCGCGTCTGGCTGGTATTGGGAGAGCTTATCCTTTGGGGATTCACGGTTTTGGTAGGGGGAGGCAGGTTGGTAATGTGGGACAGGTTAACTTGATTAGAGGTCCAGTGGCCACTTCCACTCCCCTGAGAGACACTGCTTATATGCCCTGTACGGATCAAGCCACACCAGCAGCACATATAGCCCCTGCAGTTACACAGCCTATGGGAGTAGCCCATTCACCGGTGACACATACTGCCCCTATGCCTACACTGATTGCACACACAGGCCCTTCTCCTGCTACATGTCCAGCCCCTACACCCAACACACAGGTGATTACTGCAGACACACTGGGCATTGTCTTGTCAGATCTGGCTAAGCAGATCAATAGTAACATTACTGCCAGTATAGCCGCACTGCAGCAGGCCAGTGGTCAGCCGCACCCTAGCCACTCTTCACCGTCCCTTACAGAAGCAGATGCCTCAAGAGTTAGTGTGACTGTCCAGTCAGATGCCAAGCTCCCTCCCTTCTTCAGGGGTGACCACACAGACAAGTTTTCAGTCGATGAATGGGAGGATGTAGTGCTGAACCACCTTCGTCATGTGAACCGCACAGAGCGGGAGAAGTCTGACTTTGTCATGAGTCGTCTGTTAGGCAAGGCGAGGGATGTAGTGAGAGTCTCTCTTCGGTGCAGCTCTGAGCCAGCCTCTGGTCACACCGTATCTGCTGTGTTCGATATCTTGAAGAGGAATTTTAGTGAGCTGACATACTCCAACATGCCCATGAGAGACTTCTACAATACTCTTCCACACCACGGTGAGTCTGCTATGGAGTACTGGATTCGTCTAAACAAAGCCATTGATGTGGCGGAGGAATGTCTACGGAGACAGCGGAGAGTTCTGGAGGAACCAGGAGCAGAGTTAGTAACAATGTTTGTGTCTCACTGCCCAGACCCCAGTCTTGCTGTGTCTCTCTCGTTTAAGCCAGCTGAGAAGTGGACGCCGTCAGAGATCCAGGAGAGAGTGGACGCACGTCAGAGGGTGCTGAAGAGGAATGAAGGGGCCCGCTCTTCTTCTTCGCCAGTGTCTACGGAGAGTGTGCGCCCACTCACCCAGTTCACTGTCCAGCACGCTGAGCCTGGCCCCCCACCCATGGCTCCGCCGGTGTTCCAGTCCCATGCCCCCGCAATGCCTGAGTCTGCCCAGTCACTCAGTCCCCCTGCTGCTGAGCCGAGCCTCTCTCATGTAGTGACCATGTTGGACAAAGTACTTTCAGTGTGCACTGCCTCCATGTCCCCGCACGCCATGCCCCCGCGCGCCGTGCCAGCCCAGCGGAGCCAGTACACAAACCGTGAGACACGCCAGCCATGCAGAGTGTGTGGTTCACTACAGCACACTACATTCAGCCACTGTAAAATGGACCGGCTTTGCCACAACTGCCTGCAGCCTGGCCATGTCAAGAGTGCATGCCCCACAGCACATCAGTCTCAAGTTGGTGCTGCCCATGTCCCGCACACGCAGTTAAACTAGATAGCCCATGTAGTGTGAGGGGTACCATGGGCTCTTCTGCTGAAACCCTCAGTGACAATGACTTCCAATCCATTTATGTAAATAGTTGTGCACTTTTGCCGGCCGAGACTACGGCTATTTATCTCAACTCTCAGCGGCTTGAGGGCTCCAGTGACTTGTTCTACACGCCAGTCGTGGTCAGCGGCCTTGTTTCACTGAAGGGCATGCTAGATTCTGGCTCCATGTCATGCACGCTGAGCGAGGAGGGTGAAATGAGACTGAAGGCATCTGGCATTCTCCCTTGTCCACAGCCAGTTCCCAGCAACATTGTTCTTATCGGATGTGGCGGTTTGGCGACGCGCCCTAAGTGCATTTATGAACTTGAGATCGAAGTGTCCGGATCACAGTTCCTGGTGCCCACTTTTGTAATATCTGGCCAGCGGGATGAGTTTATCATCGGGACCAACGTATTAAAGCCCCTCCTCAGCAAGATGAAAGGTGAGAAGAAATACTGGGACGCTGTCACCTCCAGAAGCACCAGCCCTGAGTGCGAGCAAGTTTTGGAGCTCCTCACCTGCGTCTCCCGCTGGGCTGGTCCAGAGCCATCGGGTCCAATCGGCACTGTCAAGCTGAGGCGAGCCATCACCCTGTTGCCAAAACAAGAATACCTGGTGTGGGGCAAACTACCAAGCCATGTCCCTGTGTCCCAAGGCAGTACAGTGATTGTGGAGCCCACCACAGCACGCTCGGGGCCAAAGAACATCCTAGTGGGGCGCGTCATCACGCCAATGTGGGGAGATCACTGGATCCCCATGAGAGTTCTCAACCCCACTGAGTACCCTGTCAGGCTGCGCCGTAACACAAAGCTGGCTGATGTTTCACCATGTGTGGCTATTGAAGACCTTCCTCTGACTCAGGGCCTTGCCTGTAACAGCGCCGTTCAGCCTCACATGTATGCTCCAACTCAGTTGCAGTCTCCAAAGCAGTGTCTTGACGCGTGTGGCCTCGGAGATGTAGACATTGATGCATGTGAAGTCTCAGATGAATGTAAGTCCAGGCTGGCTCACCTGCTTTCCAGTTTCCAGGACGTCTTCTCCAAGGACAAGCTTGACTGTGGAGAGGCAAAGGGGTTTGTGCACCGCATTCACCTCACTGATGATCGGCCATTCCGACTTCCTTACCGCCGTATTCCACCTGCGCACTATCACAAGCTGAGAGAGGTTCTGAGTGACATGGAGGAGAAGGGTATCATCAGAAAGTCAATCAGTGAGTACGCTTCGCCTCTAGTGATGGTGTGGAAGAAAAATGGCGATCTCAGGATATGCACAGACTTCCGCTGGCTAAACGCAAAGACAGTGAAAGATGCCCATCCATTGCCACATCAGTCAGACTGTCTTGCGGCCCTTGGTGGCAATGCGCTGTTCAGCACAATGGACCTGACGTCTGGGTTTTATAACATCCCCCTCCATGAGTCTGATCGGCATCTCACTGCTTTCACGACACCACTCGGGCTCTATGAATATAACAGGCTCCCCCAAGGTCTGTGTAACAGTCCGGCTTCATTCATGCGCATGATGCTGAGCATTTTTTGGCGACCTCAATTTTTCCACCCTCTTGTGCTACCTGGATGATCTCCTTGTTTTTGCCCCGTCTGAGTCAGAGGCCCTGTGTCGTCTTGAGGTCGTCTTCACCAGGTTGAGGGCGCACAATCTGAAGCTCTCCCAGAAGAAATGCCACTTTTTGCGCAAGTCTGTAAAGTTCCTGGGGCATGTTGTGAATGTGGCTGGCGTGTCTGTTGATCAGGAGAAGGTTGATGTCATCTCTAGCTTCACAGCACAGGATCTGATGATGGAGGACGGGTGCACACCTTCTCAGAAGAGAGTTCGCTCCTTCTTGGGAATGGTGATGTATTACCAGCATTTTATCCCTGGCTGTTCATCCATTGCTAAGCCCCTGTTTGCGCTAACTGCTGGCCAAAAGCGTAGAGGCAGACATGACAGGAAGCTTCGGAGGCCTGGCACCTACCGTGAGTTAACTCCGGGAGACTGGACTCCAGAGTGCATGAAAGCCTTTGAGAACCTCAAGAGGGCGCTGTTGACAAGCGTAGTTCTTGCCCACCCAGATTTCAACAAGCCCTTCGTGCTGTGCACTGACGCGTCCCTGGACGGCCTGGGAGCCGTTTTGTCCCAAGTTCCAGAGGGTGAAGAGGTAGCCAGACCCATCGCGTTCGCCAGTAAGTCCCTCAGCAGGAGCCAAGCCAACTATCCAGCCCACCGATTAGAGTTCTTGGCTCTGAAGTGGGCAGTATGCGAGAAATTCAGCCACTGGCTGAAGGGTCACACTTTTACAGTGTGGACGGACAATAACCCGCTCACATACATCCTGACAAAGCCAAAGTTGGATGCATGTGAGCAGCGTTGGGTGTCCAAGCTGGCCCCATACACCTTTGACCTCAGACATGTCCCCGGGCCGAAGAATGTTGTGGCTGACGCTCTGAGTCGTGACCCTTTTGTGAAGCGGCTCTTGTCTGAACCCTACGCTGATCTACTGCAGCAAGCCTCCGAGGTCAACGACAGTTGCGTGCAAGACATGTTCCGCCTCACCTGTAATCCTCAGGCCACGACTGACTCCTCTCTCAGCACCGTGCAACCCCTCTCGATGTCAGGTGATGATGTGTCAGCTGCTCTGGACACACAGGATGTGTGGGACCTTGGCGCCCAGCAGCGGGCCGCTTCCCTCAGTGACCACCTGACGGGCTTGGGGGACTGTGGACAGGACACACTCCACGCGTGGTCGACAGATGAGCTGAGAGCCCGCCAGTTACAGGATGACGCCATTGCCAGAGTGATGTTCTATGTCGAACGGAAATCGAGACCGTCGAGGCGTGAACGTGCTCGAGAGAATCACCTGGCCTTGAAGTTGCTTCGAGAATGGCGGAAGTTCCAGCTAAGGGATGGCATCCTCTACAGAGTCTCGAAAGACCCCCTCTCCAACACCAAGAGATTCCAATACGTCGTGCCTGCTTCCCTTAAGGCAGATGTCTTGGCTGGTCTGCATGACTTGGCAGGTCATCAGGGTCAACTGCGCACGCTCTCCCTTGCTCGTCAGAGGTTCTTCTGGTATGACCTGGAGAAGGACGTTAGGCATCACGTCAGAGAATGCATGAGATGTGTCCTCAGCAAGACCGCTGAGCCAGCCGCCAGAGCTCCTCTGCACAGCATCAAAACTACCGCGCCTCTGGAACTCGTCTGCATCGATTTCTGGTCTGCTGAGGACAAGAACAACAAGTCTGTTGATGTCTTGGTCATAACTGACCATTTCACGAAGCTCGCACATGCATTCCCATGTCAGGACCAGACTGCTAAGAGGGTGGCGAAGCGGCTGTGGGACAACTTTTTCTGTGTGTATGGCTTCCCCACTCGCCTGCACTCAGACCAGGGAGCGTCCTTTGAGAGTGAGCTCATTGCGGAACTCATGGAGCTGGCTGGCGTGCAGAAGTCTCACTCTTCTCCTTACCATCCGATGGGCAACGGTGGTACAGAGAGATTCAACCGGACACTGGGAAACATGCTGCGGTCCTTGCCCCCACAGTCCAAACAGAAGTGGCCCCAGTTGGTTCAAACCATGACCTTCGCCTACAATTGCACGGTGCATGAGACGACTGGGTTCGCGCCCTTCTACCTGATGTTTGGCAGGGTCCCGAGACTGCCTGTTGATCTGCTGTTCAGGAACGTGATTTGCGATGAGAGGATTGCTGACTACGACTCCTATGTCAAGTCCCTGGCCAGTGACCTCCAGTCAGCCATGCAAGTCGCTCAGAAGAACTCCAGGTCTGAGCAGAGACACCAAGCTGAGCAGTACAACAAGAGGGCCAAAGGAGTGGCGCTGTCCATTGGCGACCGTAGTCCTTATTGCCAACAAAGGATGCAGGGGAAAGCGCAAACTTGCTGACAAATGGGAGCCAGATGTGTACACTGTGGTAGCCGCAAAGCCCAGCCTCCATATCTACAAAGTCGAGGGCAGTGATGGTAAACAGAGGGTGCTCCACCGGAACCTCCTGCTTTCAGTGAACTTCCTGCCACTCGCAGATGATACAGATGTCGCTTCAAGTGCAGCAGCTGAATGTGTCAGTTCAAGCGTCTCCCTGTCCGAGGCTCACCTGTCAGATCTCTCCTCTGAGCATGCTCTGGCCCCGTCTGTCACTGCCCTGTCTGTCACTGCCCCGTCACGCCAAGATGACTCTGTCGCGGACCGCACTTCCTCTTGGGTCGCTGAACAGTCTGCCGTGCTGGATGACTTCGAGGAAGATGATGCAGCTGGTCCCGGGTCCCCGCTTCCTGGTGGCAGCTCAGATGCCTCTGCTAGTGGTGTGGCTGGCCCTGGTGATGTTGCAGAACATATCATGCCCTCTACCCCTCACGACCCACTTCACGTCCCACCTCACGACACTGACACTCCCTCAAATGGCCACTTAGCCCCCTTCCCCTTGTCCAGGTTTGGTAGGGTTATTAAGCCTGTGTGTAGACTTATAGAGTCTATGGCTCAGTTGCAAACCATTTTAGGTGGGGATGAGTCCTTCGGTCAGGTCATTCATGTGTAGTGTGTACATTATATATTTTTTTTCTTAGCTATTTGACAGCTTCTGCTGTTGTTCATGGCTTTATTGAGCCTGTTGTCTGTTTGCTAAGTGTGAATAACATGTAGTTATTTCTGATTCGTGTAGTCTCTGGTCTGAGCCTTACCGTTGAGGTGTATATGGCATCTCATCTACCCGGTGCGTTCTGGGACTTGATCACCCCTAGATCACGCCTGACCTCTTTAGGTAGCTGTCACGCTGGTATTTGTAATGGCTGTGAGGAGTGTTTTTATGTTCGGGATGTTTTTGTATCTTTGTGAAATTCTAGGGGGGTGAATGTAACAGTGTGCTTTTAGCCCCTTATTTTATTTAATATAATTACACAAAGATAGGTTTTTATTTTGACACACCTCCGTTACACTAGTCCTACAGTAGACTTCTTCACTGTCATGGGTGTCTATGGAGCTTCCTGCCCCCCTCCTTCTATCCCCCTCTAATGTTTCCGTTTTTCTGATTCATATTTCTATGCTTTCCATATCCTCTTCCCTGTCTCTGTATGCTGTGGGAAGAGGTATGTTTCTCCACCTTTCTCTTTCCCTTATCTTACTTAAATCTTATTTCTATTCTGTCATCCATCACTTGTGCCACTGTAATCCTAAACACTATTCCGTGTATTACCCCTTTTTTAATGTATTACACGAATATGATGCATGGTTCCATGTACTTTGATGTGTTAGCGCCACCCGGTGTAACATAAGCCGGTGGCATCGTGACAATCCTTTAGCTTAGCATTGCTAACGCTAGTCACAGTTATTTAGCAATTCTTTTTATGGTCTCCTCAGGAGTGAGATTGCAGCCCCAAGCCCCATGGTGAATGTATACTGTGTCTGACAATTACAGGTGTGTGTTTATTTTCGTTGTTTCTGTGTATAATATGTTTAGAAATGTAAATGTGACCCTGGCAACTTAGCTAACTCATTCGTTATGCTAGCGGAGTTTTGCTAAGTTAGCTAGCCAGGGCACAATGAGTTTATTATGAGAAGCAAGCTATGTTTTTGGTAGCACTTCTCTTAGCCCAGCGATTTTATTTGTTTTTCTCATATGTTTCACCATGTTTAGTGCTACTGTTAAGCATGTTTATTGTAACAACTACGCCTGTCTCTGTATGCTGTGGGAAGAGGAGTGAGTGTGCAGCCCCAAGCCCCATGGTGATGATTGTACTGTCTGTGACAATTACAGAACAATCTTGCAATCTTGTCTCGGAGTCATCCTTATATCAACTATTCAACACAACGCAGAGTGAAATCCAAACCGGTTACATGTGCATACTTCAGGTGTGTGTTGTGTGTGTCTGTGTGTGTGTGTTTGTGTGTGTGTGTGTGTGTTTGTGTGTGTGTGTGTGTGTGTGTTTGTTTGTGTTTGCAGGCGTGTGTGCGAGAGAGAGAGAGAGAGAGAGAGAGAGAGAGACAGAGAGAGAGAGAGACAGAGAGAGAGAGACAGAGAGAGAGAGAGAGAGAGACAGAGAGAGAGACAGAGAGAGAGACAGAGACACACACTTAGTGCATACTTCAGGTGGTAACATATAATCAATCTGGTCCTCGGCCCTGTCTGGAGGTGGCCACTGTGGGTCATTATGGCCATGGGAGTGACATCGATATGCCACACAGCTCCACACAGCTTACACTATGGCCAAGGGGGTGACATCGATATGCCACACAGCTCCACACAGCTTACACTATGGCTAAGGGGGTGACATCGATATGCCACACAGCTCCACACAGCTTACATTTCCCCTCTCTGCATAGTGGACCTCAGGACTGATTGTTGGAGTAAAATGTTACCTCCGCCAAGGAGGTAATGTTTTCGGTTGCGTTGGTTTGTCTGTCTGTCTGTCTGTCTGTCTGTCTGTCTGTCAATAGGATAACTCAAAAACGTGCGAAGTGATTTGGCTGAAACTTTGTGGAGTTGTTAGTAATGACCCAAGGAACAAGTGCTTAAATTCTGGTGGAACCGAACCGGAACCAGGAGCTTTTTAAAGATTCTTTACCATTGCTGGCCTATAAATCTAGTGGTCAGAAATTGAATTGCGGGAACTCCACAAAAAGAGGCAGAAAGACTTAACATAGTCAAATGTTCTATCAAGCAGCTTCAACTTACATTTTACCTCAAGACTTCTGGATTGACTGATGTCTGAAGTCAAGTGAGAGTAGTATCAAGGCTGGATCAAGACTGCAATGGCAATGGATTATAATTGTAACATCAGTATAACTTGATGCTATCTTACAGTCCATTATCCTAAATCACTTTTTTATTTTCTTTTTATGTTGTATTTTAATATATGCAATTTATGCTCCATTTGCTTTTTTATTTTTGGATACGGATTTAGATTTGTGTTCCTTTATTGTTTTATTGCCTTTTTTATTGAATTTCTTTTGTTTTATTTGATTCATTTTGTTGAAGTTGGTTGTCCTTCCATCTGATCTGTGATGTTTTTTTTATTGTGCCTCAGACACACACACACACACACACACACACACACACACACACACACAGGGCCACTGACAGCTTTGACAGGGCCCGGGACAAAAATCTCTTACTGGGCCCCCCTTCCACCGACACCCCCCCCCCCCCCCCCCCCCCAAAAAAAAAAAAACAATTTTACCATTCTGAAAACATTACATTGTTCTATCCATGCAGTCCATCCTACATTTTTTTTAAAGAAACAAAATAGATAGGATTCTCAGTCCTATTAATAACAGAAGTGTAGCCCGAGTGTAATTTGGCAATTTGAAGGCTTGCACATCAAAACTATGACTGAGAAGGAGTCACCGTTTGCGAAACTGACCTCAAGTGACGTGACAGAGAGCAAGTGAACAGGAACACAGAGTGTGCTGCTGTGCTCCCTCCCTCAGCCTCCCACAGCAGGAGTAGCCTAACACAGGAATATGTAAATTTACAGAAAACTATGCACAACAAACTACACTGTATTTCTCCTCACAAAGTTAACAGGTTGATAATTTGTTAGCATCTGTGCTAAGCGGAGATTTAGCAATAGCGTTGCATAGCGCTGTTTAAAAAGTTGGTTGTCCTTCTCCTGGCAAACGTGCGCCCGAGGCATTATCCCACACAACCAGAGATTATAATAGGCTAGGCCTATAGGCTACTCTTAGAATCTCTGGTATGATTGTGTGGGCTCATATGCATTTTATTCTTAACTGACAGTCAGATTTGAAGCACAATGTTATTAAGCTGCTGTTCTGGTTAGGAAATAATACAATGTCCGTTTTCTATTGTGTTCATCCGTGTGCGCGTCCCTGCCTGAAACATTTGATTTGGAAACATATTTGCGGAGTAGGCTAATGCGCATATTCATAGATTCTATTAGATATAGGCGTAAGCAACACTGTATAATTAAGCCGTTGTAATCAAATTATTCAGTGCCCCCTCTCTGTCTGATTGATCTCCGTGTGTCTTGCTCACGGCCTCCTGTGTCAGTTAGGCTACTTGACGATGGGACTGGAAAAAGTTGCCCCGTGTCTTACCTGGATCTGCTGCACAGCTGCTTTTACTGGTACCTGCTGCATCACCCGAGTCTTTTCTGAAATATTTATGTAGAGAACCCTTCAGGCTTTTGGCTTCTTCATCTCTTTTTCGCCTTTCTTTCCTTTTCAGCGCTCCTGACTTGTGCATGTTGTTGACTTGCATGTCGTCTTTTTTTCTAGAAAGACCAAACCATTTTGGAATAGGGGTGATATGGGGTTATTGGCCGTTTTTTTCAAGGGCAATGAAGGCAAATATCTACACGTCATTGTTTGAATGCAAATAAAGCACCTTTCTTCCCTAAATCAACACATTTTTGAAGTGACCATATAATAATTAATCCCAACGTCATGGGGGCCCAGTTATGGGCCCCCCTAGTCCAGGGCCCGGGACAAAAAGCCCTTTTGTCCCCCCCTGTCGGCGGGGCTGCACACACACACACACACACACACACACACACACACACACACACACACACACACACACACACACACACACACACACACACACACAGCCTCTTCTCAGACAGCGGTCCAGCCTATCGGTCTACGATGTCCTTAATGAAAGTAATTTCAGAGTAGAGCAGGGCTGTGATGGATCCTAATTATTGCTGCGATGGAGAAAACAAAATTACCTTTAATGGGATTGGTGAAGAAAAAGTAGAAAAAGGGAAAGAAGTGCAAAATTATTATGCTAATTATTTCAAATGCACTCAATTATGGAGACCTGTGTTCCCGAATTGCATGCTTTAAAAAGCTGATGTGCTTTTCATTTAACGCGTTTAGGGAGGAAAATTATTTCCTTTAAAACCATCTTAAAAAGCAGAATCATGGCCCTCCAGTGGCACTAACGGTAGGGCATTCGTCTACTACGCGGCTGACCCAGGTTCGAGTCCGGCCCGGGTCCTTTGCCGATCCTTCCCTGTTTCTCTCTCTCCAGTTGCCTCCTGTCACCCCTTCACTGTCCTAACATAAAAATACAGTCAGTAGACTATACAAATCTTTTAAAGGCCAACTTCCGATAAAACTCAGTTTTACTCACTCCTTTCGAAGATCGGACGGTCACCCCAAGTTAAACTCACTTGCAAGGCTCTCATAGCGGTGCGTCAACTCTCCTGGCTGTGTTTCCCGGTGTTTCCCAATTTACATCAATAATGCAGAGAAACGAGCGAATCACGAAAGCCTTTCTGTGTTTCGTCACGTCGAAAGAAGGCGTTGCCCACAAAGGTTTATATCGACCCATTTATCTAAAAACATGTCGAGTAATTTTTTTCTGCTTGTTTTCAAAACAAGCAACGTCTGGTGGTCCGAAACATAGCTTAGCTTAGCTATCAGCTGGTTGCTACTCTCAGGTACACACACAGCACAAAGCCTCATACATAAAGCCTGCTCACTCCGGTTGCTCCGTGCCTACAGCTCGCCTAGGGGTCGCTGTCGAAAGAGCACAGCCCTGAATGGAGCCTGCACGCCTCCGTTGGCGCCCCTATAGTGCAGTACCACCAGGGGAAGTGGCGACTCTGTTTCCCATTACATTCTCTCCCAAGGCTGGAGGACTGAGCCAATCAGAGACGCGTTTCTTTGAGAGCAGGAGGAGTGAGCCAATCAGAGACGCATTTCCACGAGAAACACGGAACACTCTCTCGTTTCTCCACAAGCCACCTTGCCAGCTTGCAAAAACGTCTTGAAACAAAGCAACCAGAACGTTTTTTAAAACAGGACCAACGCGTAACACATTCAATAACAATTGGGAACACGGCAATATTAATTAAATTACGTTGAGAGGCGATCTTTAAAAAGCAGAATAATGATATAATGAGATGTTAATACAGAAAATGTTAAAACTGTATGTTTGTTAGGGGGATAAAGTAGTTTGACCAGGATCCACTCAAACAAAGGTCTTAGATTGACATGAGTGAGTAGTACCTCGCCTTCGTCATCAAGATACGGTCCCCAACAGGGAATGAGGCACCTTATCAAAACTTCTTGCATGTGATTGGATAAACAATCTGTCCGTCATCTTTACTGACGCCTCACTTCAGCCTCTCATATTGAACTCAACTCTTGATGCAGTTGAGAGTAGAGATGCACCAGATCCAAGATCCGGTTCCGGATCCGGCAGGATAATAGGGTTTTTCACAGGATCCGGATCCGGTTCCAGGATCCAGGATCCGGTAGCCGAGGCTTTTCAGTC
>NC_085876.1:44980744-44985744 GCF_034702125.1 Engraulis encrasicolus
AATCAGGGACTACAAGCTGTTAGTTTTAAAGCTGTTGAGAAAAGGACATTGTACAATCTGATTGTTAAGTGTTTGCATTTTAACGTTCTTAAAGACCGACCAGACACTAAGTGGAGGGCACACCTTTCCAGTAGTCAGGTAGCACCTCCAGCATGGAGAACACTCTATAAAGGCCCATTACCGAAACGCTCAGGTGACCTTCAGTGGCGTGTGCTGCACTGTGCCTTAGCCACAAAGGTCTTTGTTGCTAAACTTAGACCTGATAAATCTAGTGTTTGTGGGGTCTGCAATGTACCTGATAATGTGTTTCACATGTTTTGTGACTGTGTTAAGCTGCATGCTCTTTTTACCCTGCTGGACAAACTGTGTAGCCGCTTTGGCCTCCGCTTCTCTAAGGAGGTTTTCATTTTTGGGGTCAAGTACTCCAAGAAAATGGGACTAATGTGCACAGTGGTGAACTTTCTGATGGGGCAAGCCAAGTTGTGCATTTGGAAATGTAACAGACTGGAGGAAGAGGGGTGTGTGGGGGACCGGGTGGGAATGTTCAAGGCCTTGGTTGAGTCCAGGATCACTGTGGAGCATGCCTACTACCAGGCTATTGACAACCTTGAACTATTCGATAAGAAGTGGTGTGTGGATAAAGGGGTGTGGACAGCTAATGAGGGTGGTGGGTTAAGGTTTCTTTGGTAAGGGGTGTTTTTAACGGGGTAGGGTAGGGTGGGATGGGAGGTGGGGTTGTTGTGGTGGTTGTGTGGGCCATGGTTGGTTCAATAAAGGGATTTTAAAAGTCAAAAAGTCTCTCTCTCTCTCTCTCTCTCTCTCTCTCTCTCTCTCTCTCTCTCTCTCTCTCTCTCTCTATTTCTCTCTCTCTCTCTCTCTCTCTCTCTCTTTCTCTCTCTCTCTTTCTCTCTCTGCCTCCCCCCCCCTCTCTCTCTCTCCCCTCTCTCTCCTCCTCAGCTACGGATGCCATAGAGAAGCAGTTCTGGGTGTATAACAACCTTATTGTAAATAAAGAACTTTTTCAAATCTCTCTCCCCCCCCCCCCCCTCTCTCTCTCCTCCTCAGCTACGGATGCCATAGAGCAGCAGTTCTGGGTGTATAACAACCTTATTGTAAATAAAAAGCATTTTAAAATCTCTTCCCCCACCCCCCCACCCCCCCTCTCTCTCCTCCTCAGCTACGGATGCCATAGAGCAGCAGTTCTGGGTGACCCAGCTCCAGGCCTGTGCTAGACGACACTCCGACAGCAGCGCCAAGGTGGGCAAAGACGCACGCGCACACACAAACACACACACACACTTATGCACACACACACACACACACACACACACACACACACACACACACACACACACACACACACACACACACACACACACACAAACACACACACACACTTATGCACACACACACACACACACACACACACACACACACACACACACACACAAACACACACACACACTTATGCACACATGCACACTTATAATAATAATAATAATAATAATAATAATAATAATTGTATTTGTATAGCACTGTGTCATACAAGGCATGTAACTCAAAGTGCTTAACAAATGGGAAAAAAACATTGTTAGAGATAGATTTAAAAGGAGAGGTATAGAGGAGAGGCAGAAAAAGCAGGAAGGCAGAGGAAGAAGAGATAGACAGAGAGTGTAGAGTCATAAGGTCAACGTAGGTTAGGACCAGGATTCTTAGATGTGTAAGGTCCATAGTGGCTGGGCCTATCATAAGTCATAGATAGTCACACAGAGATTGGGCGCTCAGGTGCGGCCCCTGGTGGCATCAGGGGTGAGGAAAAACTCCCTTTCGCTTGATTCATAGTTTGTGAGGGGGAAAAAAAGCTCAGTGAGGTCTGAGAAAAAAGACCCCCTGTAGTCAGGAAGAAACCTCAGGCAGAGACCAGCGGCCACCTAGGGGAGCCCCCTGCCAGGGCTGGATTGCGAGTAGTAAGGGCGCTGCGGCGGCTGGGACACTATGACGCCTTGGCAGCTAGGAGTTGGCAAGGATGAAGAGGTGGGTCTTCAGCTGCTTCTTAAAGGAGTCGACGGAGGTGGCTGATCGGATCTCGATGGGGAGGGCATTCCATCTCTTGGGCGCATAGCAGGCAAACGCAGCGTCGCCGATCTTATGCACGCACGCACAGAGACACACACACAGACGCACACACCCATAAACACGCACACACATAGATGCATGCCATACACATAAGCAGACTCAGAAAGACACGAGCAGACACACACGCAGTTACGCACGCGCACCTACACACACACACACACACACACACACACACACACACACACACACACACACACACACACACACACACACACACACACACACACACACACACACACACACACACACACACACACACACATACAGACACACACATGCACACAACCAGTACATGTAAACACATTGCCTTTCTCAGTGACTTTCTCTACCTTACAAAAACACACATACAGTACGCACACACACACACACACACACACACACACACACACACACACACACACACACATACAGTACGCACACAGTGACACAGACACACACACACACTTGCAGCCGAATCTCTAAATTCAAAGTGATGCTGCCTGAAGTGTCCTCTATCTGTGATTGCATTCAGGAGGAGAACCTCTGGCAGCAGATGCATTTGTTTGTGTGTGTGTGTGTGTGTGTGTGTGTGTGTGTGTGTGTGTGTGTGTGTGTGTGTGTGTGTGTGTGTGTGTGTGTGTGTGTGTGTGTGTGTGTGTGTGTGCGTGTAATTTTGTGTGTGTCTGCACATGTCTGTGTGAGTCGGCGCGTATGTGTATGCATGTCTCTCTGTGTGTGTGTGTGTGTGTGTGTGTGTGTGTGTGTGTGTGTGTGTGTGTGTGTGTGTGTGTGTGTGTGTGTGTGTGTGTGTGTGTGTGTGTGTGTGTGTGTGTGTGTGTGTGTGTGTGTGTGTGCGTGTGTGTGTGTGTTGAGCCCACCAACAGAGGCTAATCAGAGATGACAGCCAGGGCACTTGTGCACATCTGGTGCCCCATGCTTTCCTTCGAGGGTGTGTGTGTGTGTGTGTGTGTGTGTGTGTGTGTGTGTGTGTGTGTGTGTCTGTGTGTCTGTGTGTGTGTGTGTGTGTGTGTGTGTGTGTGTGTGTGTGTGTGTGTGTGTGTGTGTGTGTGTGTGTGTGTGTGTGTGTGAGAGTTTTAAGTCTTTACAATTTGAGGAGGGCTTCTTGATTCCTCTGTCTGGGGGGCAGAGTTTGTTTGGCTGTTGCTTAGAAACTGAGTTAGAGACTGAGGTGGTGTGATGGTGAAATCTCTAGAATGTTATTTCTAGAGATGCACCGGATCCAAGATCTGGTTCCGGATCCGGCAGGATAATAGGGCTTTTCACAGGATCCGGATCCGGTTCCAGGATCCAGGATCCGGTAGCCGAGGCTTTTCAGTCAAAATAGTTTGAGCCAACGTGACAAAAAGGGCCCACGTGTGTGAGAAGGCTATGTGTTTCAACCCTTTCGTAGGATCCGGTATCCGGTTCCGGATCCGGCAGGATCTTAAGCAGTGGATCCAGTATCCGGCAGGATCCTAAAAATCAGGATCCTGTGCATCTCTAGTTATTTCTCAACGGGGGCGCTACAGCCCCCAGGGGGCATTGGGGAGCCCTAGGGGGAGCGATACAACTTGGGCATTGAAAGCCCATTGGGAAACTCCTCCAACTCCCATTGTCATTGTGACACAGCACTCCACAGCACACAAGGGAACACTGCACAGTGCACACAACGAAATTGCATTTATGCCTTACCCGTGCAAGGGGGCAGCCCTCAGTGGCGCCCCATGGGGAGCAGTGCGGTGGGACGGCACCATGCTCAGGGTACCTCAGTCATGGAGGAGGATGGGGGAGAGCACTGGTTGATTACACCCCCCACCAACCTGGCGGGTCGGGAGTCGAACCGGCAACCTCTGGGATGCAAGTCTGACGCCCTAACCGCTCACCCATGACTGCCCTGGTATTGGTGGTACAACTGGGGCATTGGTGGGTTTATGATTCAAGGTTCAAGGGGGTGTCGGGAGGCTTATGATGAGGGCAGGGGGGCGTTTGTTCAAAAAAGGTTGAGAACCACTGCTCTGGAGAGTTAAATGCATATACAGTACATCTCTCATAGGGCATACTTAGGGTTAGGGAGTTGGTCTTCGATCGGATGTTTGAATCAAATGGAATGCCTCACTGACTTGTCCTGCACGCACGCACGCACACAAACACGGAAACACACACACACACACACCCTCTCACTCATACACGCACATCAGTGGCGGTTTTGGGGGGTGTGATGTTGGTAAGCACAAATTCTGTAACCAAGCCCAGATGAGATTTAAAAAAAATAAAAACGCTCCTAAATTGTGAATTTTGACCTCTTCAGACAGCTCCCTAGGCTACTAAGTCATTCTACCACGTTGCATTTGATTCACTCCACGACTTGAAAATACAATCCAAATGTTCGCGTTGCATCTTACAGCAATGCATTGAACAGAAAAACACATCACTGACGGTCATCATTCCAGAAAGGGTTCTTATCCTGCTAGGTAGAACTAATAGAAATGAAGTCAAGAGTGGCCACGAGCATGCCGTTGCGACCAGGGTACACTCACTGTAGCCTACACGAGAGCTGCCAAAAACTTGCGTAGGCCTGCCGTTAACTTGAAAACGGGAAAGACAGACACCAGCCCTTCTGAACAATTGTGAACCCATCTATGGGTGAGCGAGTGAACCCGTTCCTAAGCCGCAAGCTTCATCAACAACCAAACATGTTACAGCGGACAAATATAACCTTACCTTATAATGCTGTCTTGACCGCAGAAATCCCAAAGTTTCACTTAATCCACACGTTTTCAAAATCATTGTCCACGTTCCCGTTTGTAATCCATATGATATCATAGCTAATCAAGAAAGGCATATTGTGCTGCCGTTTAGCTATTGTCTTCAACTAACTTAATTGA
>NC_085876.1:44990744-45005744 GCF_034702125.1 Engraulis encrasicolus
ATCAATGGTAAGCGTGTGCCTGGCACCGCACATCAAGAAGCAAAAAAGTATCGGTAGCCATAGGTTCTCAAAACGGTAGAACACAAGAGGTAGACTACCGCACCCTGTTGTAAACGTCAACAAGTTATTTGTAACAGGATGAATAGTGAAAAACATACAAAATAACCAACAACTAGTTTTCTCCCTCTGATTGCTATGACCAGTGCATTATTTTTTAAATGTCAGAAATACAACTGCAAGCAATGCGCACCAGTGCTTTCACCAGAACAGTGTTTGCCCATTCTGATGGGAAAGACAAAATATAGCCTACTACTACTACTACAACAACAACAAAATCACTGTATCAACGCATTGCAATTCCAAGTCAATAATTCTGTGATATCAGCTAGACAATTTTGAAGCAACACTCATTGTGAATCTATTCTGCATAATGTTGTGAACAATTCATAAACAATGGGTAGAAATAAGAGGAAATAACCAAAACATACCCCAAATTGCAGTTCAATGTTTGCAGTCTGATATAGTATCCATTATCCCTCCATTCTCGGCCAGTTCTAGTCAATCTGGTGGCCTAGGCCTGCCCCCTTTCCCTCTTTCCTATTTTTTGTATTTAGAATTTGGCATCTGTAAACATAGCATTGTAGGCCTACATCTGATTGAGCACATCTGATCTAGTACCTACAGGTACATTCATACTGATTGTGTATGTAGGCCTACTGAGTCTGTAATGTATATTCATTGTTAATGTGAAGTGTAAAGTTTTATGTTGGTTGAAGTTCTGATTTTGTGGCACTTTTTGGATTACTGGCGCCCTCAATACATAGGCCTATTCTGCTCTAGGCGACTGCCCTGTCTGCCTATGCCTAGTGCTGGCTCTGGCACCATTCCTTGCATAAAACCAGTGTATGTTTCGTTATGAGGGCAGAGCCTGGCTACATTGGTGTTCGTTGGGTTACGGAGTGATACTCGATCGGGTGCCTAACCGGTAAAAAAAGTTCAGTCAGATGACTTTTTTTGCTTTAATCCCTGCACACACTAAAGCCTTCAATCAAAAGACAATGTTCTAATATGACAACAGCTGTGTGTGTGTGTGTTGTGCATGCTACTACAAGGAAAGGTGGAGGAGGAGGAGAAGGAAGAGACGAGGAGAGGAGGTAAACAAGGAGGAAGGTTGAGGAGGAGAAGAGGAGGGCAATGAGAAGGGAGGGAACTAGAAGAAAGAGGAGGGGGAAGAGGCCAACAGAGTAGAAATATGAAGGAGGTGGAATGAGGAGAAGAGGAGGAGGAGGAGGAGGAGGAGGAGGAGGAGAAGAGGAGGAAAATGAGAGGAGAGGAGGAGGAGGAGGAGGAGGAGGAGGGAAATGAGAGAGGAGGAAGAGGTGGTAAAGAGAGGAAGAAGTAATGAGGTAAAAAGAGGAGGAATACCAGGAGAGAAATGAGTGTTGAGGAGGGGTGGAGGAGGAGAATGAAGAGGAGGAGAGGAGATTCTGAATGGTGAGGAGGAGGAGAATGAAGAGGAGGAGAGGAGATGCTGATGGTGAGGGGGAGGAGAGGAGGAGGAGGAGGAGGAGGAGAATGAAGAGGAGGAGAGGAGATGCTGATGGGGAGGAGAGGAGGAGGAGGAGGAGGAGGAGAATGAAGAGGAGGAGAGGAGATGCTGATGGGGAGGAGAGGAGGAGAGGAGGAGGAGGAGGAGGAGAATGAAGAGGAGGAGAGGAGATGCTGATGGTGAGGGGGAGGAAAGGAGGAGGAGGAGAATGAAGAGGAGGAAAGGAGATGCTGAATGGTGAGGAGAGGAGGAGAGGAGGAGAATGAAGAGGAGGAGAGGAGGAGGAGAATGAAGAGGAGGAAAGGAGATGCTGAATGGTGAGGAGAGGAGGAGAGGAGGAGGAGAATGAAGAGGAGGAGAGAAGATGCTGATGGGTGAGGGCCATGAGAGGAGGAGGAGGAGGAGGAGGGTCATGAGAGGAGGAGGAGGAGAGTGAAGAGGAGGAGAGGAGATGCTTATGGTGAGGGTCATGAGAGGAGGAGGAGGAGGAGAATGAAGAGGAGGAGGTAAAGAGGTAAAAAGAGGAGGAATACCAGGAGAGAAATGAGTGTTGAGGAGGGGTGGAGGAGGAGGGTCATGAGAGGAGGAGGAGGAGGAGAATGAAGAGGAGGAGAGGAGATGCTGATGGGTGAGGGGGAGGGGGGCATCTATTCATTAATTCCATGGCAATAATTGCTAGTTTACAGAGTGGTGAGTCATAATTAAATAGTAGAGATTCAGGTTGATAATTAGGCTACTCTGTGCGGGTGCGCGTGTGTGTTCGTGTGTAATTCTGCTTGAGCTCTCTTCCTCATCGTTTCTGTAAGTTCATGTGTGTGTGCAGATGAATGTGGGTGAACGAGTTCTCGTCTTCCTCATAGTTTCTGTAAGCCATGAGTTCATATGTGTGTGTGTGTGTGTGTGTGTGTGTGTGCAGGTGAATGTGGGTGAATACGTATGTGCTTTGATGTCTACCTTGGTGTAAAAGAGATGGCCACAGGGGGTAAGAGGGAAACATTCAATATAACTGACCCCCAGGGTAGGGCTGAGGTGAGCTGTGTGTGTGTCCGTGTGTGTGTCCGTGTGTGTGTCCGTGTGTGAGTGAGTGAGTGCGTGCGTGTCTGTGTCTGTGTCTGTGTCTGTGTGTGTGTAGAGGGTTGTGGGCTTACTGTGGGCATTTTGCTTTAATCCTGTTCCAGCATGCTTCTCCCCCCACCTGATATCAATGCCCATTCACCCCAGGCACAGGATGTGTGTGTAGGTGTGTGTGTGGGTGTGTTTGCACGACTCCTGTATTGTCTCGCCCTGTAATCACACACACACACACACACACACACACACACACACACACACACACACACACACACACACACACACACACACACACACACACACACACACACACACACACACACACACACACACACACACACACACACACCATGGATCTGGAGAAGCCCTGTTTCAGCAAGATTCAGTGAAGCTGGATCCAACCTTGGTGCATGCGTGCGTGCGTGTATGCGCGCGTGTGTGTGTGTGTGTGTGTGTGTGTACTAGCTGTTGGCTTGATCTGTGCAAAAGCAAGCAGACATGCCTGCAGGGTTGGGTGATTCTGTTACTGCCAAGGTGTGTGGAGAGTCTAAGTGAGAAGTGTGTGTCTAGATTTTAAGTGAGGAGTGTGTATGCTATGGAGAGACTGAGTGTGTGTGTAAAAGAGAGAAAGAGAGAGACACCAACAGAGACAAAGAAGAGAGACAGATATGGGCGGTGGTGGCACAGGTGGTAGAGGAGCCGTTCGGCAACCCAAAGGTTGCAGGTTCGAGCCAAGCTCTGTCCGACTCCATCGATGTGTCCTTGAGCAAGACACTTACTTAACCCCAAGTTGCTCCTGGTGGCAGGGTGGTACCCTGTGTGGCAGCCACGTCCACCGGTGTGTGAATGGGTGAATGGGTGAATGGGTGAATGTGAGGAGCATACAATGTAAAGCGCTTTGAGTGCTCGAAGGAGTGGAAAGGCGCTGTATAAATGCAGTCCGTTTACCATTTACCATATGTTCATCCACAGGTTGAAAAATAGAGAAGGAGAGAGAGAGAAGAAGTTAAGCTATGTGACGCCTGAATTTCCCCCTGGTAGGGATGCAAATTATCGATTAATTCATTAATCATTGATAGCCTTATCGATCGACTTACGATCAATTGATAAGTGGCGTTAATTAATCGTTTGCATCCCTACCCCCTGGGGATCTATAAAGTTACTCTACTCTACTACTTCACTACTTAAATCTAAGTACTGAGCAAACTGGAAAGAAAATTATACGCACATTCTTGTTAAATGCTTGGAAATACGGCAAATATGTGAAAATCAAAAAAAGACTGGACTGTTCCTATAAATAGCCACTACATTGTGCAGAAGAGCTGAAGGATGTCTTCACAGACATCTTTAACATCTCTCTGGAGCAAGCAGTCATCCCATCACTTTTCAAAGCTGCTACCATCATACCTGTGCCGAAGAAATCATCACCATCATGCTTCAATGACTACCGTCCTGTAGCACTGACGCCCATAATCATGAAGTGCTTCGAACGGCTAGTCCTGTCACACATCAAAGCCACCCTACCCCCCCCACCCTAGACCCCTACCAGTTCGCATACCGAGCCAAGCGATCCACGGAGGATGCAATTTGCTCTGCCCTCCATCCAGCCCTCACCCACTTGGACAATAAAGACTCATATGTGACAATGCTGTTCACTGACTTCAGTTCAGCATTCAATACCATAATACCACAACAACTCATCAGAAAACTGGACAAACTAGGTTTCAGCACCTCCCTCTGCAACTGGCTGCTGGACTTCCTGATGCAAAGACCACAAGCAGTACGGGTAGGGAACAACACCTCAAGCACCCTGACCCTGAGCACGGGGGCTCCGCAAGGTTGTGTTCTCAGCCCCCTGCTGTTCACGCTGCTGACACACGACTGCACAACGACCCACAGCACTAACCATCTAGTGAAGTTTGCGGATGATACAACACTGGTGGGCCTCATCACCAAGGGCGATGAGACTCACTACAGAGAAGAAGTAGACCTGCTGGCCAGATGGTGCAAAGACAACAACCTCCTGCTGAATGTCAACAAGACCAAGGAGATTGTTGTCAACTTCCAAAGGGTCCAAAAACAACTGCCACCACTGACCATCGACGGCGATGCTGTGGAGAGAGTGAGCAGCACCAAGTTCCTTGGAGTGCACATCAGCGACGACCTCTCTTGGACCACCAACACTACATCACTGGCGAAGAAGGCCCATCAGCGTCTCTACTTCCTGCGCAAACTAAAGAAGGCAAGTGCTACACCCTCCATCATGACAACATTCTACAAAGGAACCATAGAGAGCGTCGTGTCCAACTGCATCACAGTGTGGGGAGGAAGCTGCACGGAGAAAAACAGGAAGACACTCCAGCGTGTTGTGAACACAGCGAAGAAGATCATTGGAGTACCACTCCCCTCCCTGCAGGACATTTACACCACACGCCTCACCCGGAAAGCACTGATGATCATCAAAGACACAAGCCACCCTGCACACAAACTGTTCAGCCTCCTGCCCTCTGGAAAGAGGTACAGGCGCCTCCGTTCCCGTACCACCAGGCTGGCGAGCAGCACAATGCACCAAGCGATCAAGATGCTGAACACTCAACCCACTCTCCCTCCACTGTCAGCCTCTAGCCAGCAAGGCCACTGACAACCCCCCCCCCATCCCCCACCACCATATCTGCGACTGAACATTCCACCTGCACTACTATACTTGTGACTGAACTTTCAACCTGCACTAACTCAAAACATGCACACACACACACACACACACACACACACACACACACACACACACACACACACACACACACACACACACACACACACACACACACACACACACACACACACACACACACACACACACACACAAGCACACAAGCACACTGCACTAAACCCAAACATAAACACACTGACACACACACACACACACAGACACACGAACACACACACAGACGCACACCGCACCTTCTACCTGCACTAAACACATACACACACACACACACACACACACACACACACACACACACACACACACACACACACACACACACACACACACACACACACACACACACACACACACACACTGCTGCTGGTGTACTTGACAACCTTTTTAATATTTATTTTTCTTCAAAATGCTACTATTACCATGTCTAGAACGCTATAAAGGACTTTTTTTAGGAAAAGCACAAAAGCACAACAATACCTCTTAATGTATGTCCTCTACAAGTCTTCTGTTGTCCAGTCTTGCACTTTAAATGTCTGTATGAGCACTGTCTATGTCCATACTGTCTTAAGTCCATGTATAAGTACTGTCTATGTCTATACTGTCTATGTCCTTACCTAGATTAGTCTATGTCTGTATGGGAAAGCAAGAAATGTAATTTCAAATTCTTTGTATGACCAGTGCATGTAAAGAAATTGACAATAAAACCTACTTGACTTGACTTGACTTGACTTGACTAAAAATGTTTCCCGGTCCTAATGGGTGAAATCATTCATTCATTTGTTTGAAGCACTTATTGTGTCTGATCTGCAACATGTTGTTTCTTCCTTTTTACATTTTGTCGCTGTTTTGTTGTGTCTGACTTAAGTCATGTCCCTTTCTTTCTTCTGATGTCTTGTCCAACTGTATGGTAGTAATGAATGACATGCTCTGAATATCACTTTCAGGAATTCATGAAATCATTATTCACTTTGAAAAAAGCAAAACAGAAACAAAACATTTGTAGTTGTCTTGTTGTATCTGATCTAAATGATGTCGTTTCTTTCTTCTTATGTCTTGTCCGATAGCATCGCAATAATGAATAGCATGCGCTCTGAATGTCAGTTTCAGGAATTCATGAAATTATTTATTCACTTTCGAAAAAAATAATAATCATTTCTTGTTGTCTTGTTGTGTCTGATCTAAACAGCATCGTGATGATGAATGACATGCTCTCTGAATAGCCTATCACTTTCAGAAATTCATGAAATCATTTATTCACTTTGAAAAAAACACAGCACTTGTTGTGTCTGATGTAGATCATGTTGTTGCTTTCTTCTTATGTCTTGTCCAACAGCCTCGTAATAATGAATAGCATGCTAGTTGTTCTGTCTGATCTAAATCATGCTGTTGCTTTGCTCCAACGGTACATGGTGCACCTGCTCTTTCCCTTGAGTCCCCTGTCTCTAGCGCCGGGCTGGACTGGCCATTCAGCATAAACGTTCATTTCCCGGTGAGCCCTGCACCCTTGTGGGCCCCTATTTGCAGATATTTAAAAAAAAATATATATATACATATTTTTTCATTTCTGAAAGTAGGGGCCAAAGAGTGTGCGGGGCCCAAACAGTGAGTCAGTTCTGCACCACTAATTATGAGGGGGCCCCATTAAGCCAAAACGTGCCCGGGCCCTATTTCTCTCCTAGTCTAGCCCTGTCTCTAGCGTCTTCCATAAACCTCCAGAGATCAGACGGTTCCATATCTCCCAATCTATCAAAGTAATCCGTCCTGACAGCTCCCATCTCTTTCCCAATCAACTGACAACAATAACAGCAACAGCAGCAGCTTACGAACAGTGGAGAGAGAGAGAAAAGAAAATAAATAATGTAATGGAGGGCTTTAATTTATTCTTTTTTTGCGTTGTCTGACAAGACTGGCCCTTTTATTGTCTCTGCTCCTCTTGGGGCACGGAGTGCAGTCTCCTTTTAATGAGAGTGGCTTGGCAAGTTCTGGCCTTGCATCGTTAAGTTTGTGTGTGTGGGGGGGTGGGGGTGGGGGGTGCGTGTGTGTGTGCTTGTGCGTGTGTTCATGCATGCATTTGTGTGTGTGTGTACGTGTGTATTCTTTATTTCAGGCTCTGCGTGTGTATATCTGTTCTTCGGCATTTGTGCGTTTGTATGTGTATGATGTGATGTGTGTATGCGTGTGTTTGAGTCAAAGGGTCCACAGCTGTGTGTGTGTGTGTGTGTGTCTGTCTGTCTGTCTGTCTGTCTGTCTGTCTGTCTGTCTGTCTGTCTTTCTCTCTGTCTGTCTGTGTGTGTGTCTTTGTTTGTGTCTTTGTTTGTGCATGCATATTGTTGTGTCTGAATTCTGAAACTTGTTTTACCATGAGAATGCTTTTCCCAAAGCCTCAATGCATCTCTTCAGTGGGCTGAAAGGGAGCACGTCTTTGTATGTGTGTGTGTGTGTCTGTATGTGTGTGTCTGTCTGTGTGCGTTTGTGTGCATGCCTGCGTGTGTGTGTGCGTGTGATTGTGCGTGTGGGTGTATGTGTTTGTGCGTGTGTGTTTATGTTTATGTGTGTGTGTGTGTGTGTGTGTTTATGTTTGTGTGTGTGTGTGTTCCATGGCAGTGTGTAAGTCTCTGTATTTCTGCACTGTTTGTATCTCTGCTTCTTTCTGCACCTCTGCAGTGTGTGTGTGTGTATTGTGTACTGTAGCTATTCTGCAGTCCAGTGGTGTGTGTGTGTGTGTGTATTTCTGTGTGTGTGTGTGCGCGCGTGCACACTTGTCTCAGTCAGTGGTGCTATATTAAGAACAGTGTAAACAGGCCACCCGCAGCAGCCTCCAGAGCTGGGGTAGTGGACCGTGTGTGTGTGTGTGTGTGTGTGTGTGTGTGTGTGTGTAAATGTGTGTGTTTGTACTGTGGCATTGGGCCGTAGCATCTTCCATCTCCTGGGTGTGTGCGTGTGCGTGTGCGTGTGCGTGTGCGTGTGTGTGTGTGTGTGTGTGTGTGTGTGTGTGTGTGTGTGTGTGTGTGTGTGTGTGTGTGTGTGTGTGTGTGTGTGTGTGTGTGTGTGTGTGTGAGCATGTGTGTGTGTGTGAGCATGTGTGTGCATGCGTGTGTGTGAGCATGTGTGTGCATGCTTGTGTGTGAGCATGTGTGTGCATGCGTGTGTGTGAGCATGTGTGCATGCGTGTGGGGGGATGTGGATTGTAGTACTTCTGAGGATGACTCATAGGCTGCATTATGTTGGTCTTTTTTTCATGGTAGTGGACCATGGCATCTTCCTGTGTGTGCGGCTGTTTGCATGTGTGTGTGTGTCTCTGTGTGTGTGCGCGTGCGTATGTGTGGCGTTTCCCACGTCTGTAGGTATGCGTAATGTATTTCTGCTCCCCGTGTGTGGGTGTGTAATCTATGTATGTGTGTATATGTGTTTGCGTGCCTGTGTGTGTGTGTGTGTGTGTTCATGTGCGTTTTGGGGTAGTGGTCCATGGCAGAGCTGTGGATTAGTCATAGACTCTGCAGTGTTTCCCACAGAAATTTTGTCAGTCAAGGTGGTGGGGCGTTAGAAGTATATATTTATTTGTGGTTTTGCAACTTTGGAAATTACATTCACAACATGAAATCTTTATCTTTTCAGGGTACCTAGTCAAGGTGATAGGTGTTTCTTGTCAAGGTGGCAGCCTTAGCAATAAAGTGCTGGGGGAAACCCTGGCGACTCTGGGATTGGTGCATAAACCAGTTAAGTGGTTTTCAACCTTTTCTGAACAAGTGCCCCCTGGATCTCATCATGAGCCTTCCATGTAGAGCAAGTTCAGTCAGGGCCGCTGACAGCATTGGCCGGGCCCGGGAAAAAGTCATCTGAAAGGGCCCCCCACGCAAAACATACAATGTAATGAGGACTCAATTCTGGGGCCCCTCTCTCCCTGGGCCCGGGAACACCTACCCGTTTGTCTCTAGAAATATAGGAATCTGTAGGAATATAGGAATCTCTGTAGGAATATAGAAATATAGAAATCTCTGTAGGAATATAGAAATATAGGAATCTCTGTAGGAATATAGAAATCTCTGTAGAAATATAGAAATATAGGAATCTGTAGGAATATAGGAATCTCTGTAGGAATATAGAAATATAGGAATCTCTGTAGGAATATAGAAATATAGAAATCTCTGTAGGAATATAGAAATATAGGAATCTCTGTAGGAATATAGAAATATAGGAATCTCTGTAGGAATATAGAAATATAGAAATCTCTGTAGGAATATAGAAATAGGAATCTCTGTAGGAATATAGAAATATAGGAATCTGTAGGAATATAGGAATCTCTGTAGGAATATAGAAATATAGGAATCTCTGTAGGAATATAGAAATATAGAAATCTCTGTAGGAATATAGAAATATAGGAATCTGTAGGAATATAGGAATCTCTGTAGGAATATAGAAATATAGAAATCTCTGTAGGAATATAGAAATATAGGAATCTCTGTAGGAATATAGAAATATAGGAATCTATGTTGTAATATAGAAATATAGGAATCTATGTAGTAATATAGAAATATAGGAATCTCTATAGGAATATAGAAATATAGGAATCTCTGTAGAAATATAGAAATATAGGAATCTGTAGGAATATAGAAATATAGGAATCTGTAGGAATATAGAAATATAGGAATCTCTGTAGAAATATAGAAATATAGGAATCTGTAGGAATATAGAAATATAGGAATCTCTGTAGGAATATAGAAATATAGGAATCTCTGTAGGAATATAGAAATATAGAAATCTCTGTAGGAATATAGAAATATTTCTACAGAGATGAGGGTAAGGGTGGGGAGAGGAGAGGAGCGAGGATGGTGAGAGTGGGAGGGAAGAGAAATGGGGGAAGTGGGTGGGTGGGTGAAGTGAACTGTTTAAAACCCTGATGTAGTTTAGCTCCATTTGTCTTCTTCCACATGGAGTAGAGGGTAAGGGTGGGGAGAGGAGAGGAGTGAGGATAGAGAGCAAGGGAAGAGAAATGTGTGTGTGTGTGTGTGTGTGGGGGGGGGGGGTGAAGGGCTGATATCGATAACCTGATGTACGTACATGTAGTGGAGCCATGTTTGTCTTCTTTCTTCCACATGGACAAGAGGGTAAGGGTGGGGAGATGAGAGGAGGGAGGATAGACAGAGAGAGGGAGGAAAGAGTAATGGGGGGGGAGTAGGTAGGTGGGGAAGTGGGTGAAATTAACTGTTTAAAACCCTGATGGTACAGTACACGTAGTGGAGCCACTTTTGTCTTCTTCCACATGGAGATGTAGGAATATAGAAATACTGTATTCCTACAGAGATGAGGGTAAGGGTGGGGAGAGGAGAGGAGTGAGGATGGTGAGAGTGGGAGGGAAGAGAAATGGGGGGAAGTGGGTGGGTGGGTGAAGTGAAGGGCTTTGGATCGAGCAGCTGGATCAGAAAGAAGTATAGTAGGGGCATGACAGACTTTTGAACTATATCCAATGCACACTCCTTTGAGTCAAGCTAGTTGAAGTATTAAAAACCCTTAATACTTCAACTACCTTGAATCAAAGGAGAGTGCTTTGGATATAGTTCAAAAGTCTGTCAAGCCTTGAAAGGAATAACCAGATGCACCCCTTCAACCTGGAGAAAAGACTATAGAGTGCTCGCTATTCTTTCCTTTTGCGATAGTAGGGGCATAGTATGTGCCTTGTTCTGCAACCATGGGGTGTGTACGCAAGCACACTGCAGGGGAATACATGGAAGAATGTAATTAACAACTATATTATCCCATTCCATCACACAGAGGCTGTTAGCAGCAGAGTGATCAAGACCCATTAGTACTACTATTGCTGTAGGTCGCAGCTCCAGAAATAGCTGTGTGTGTGTGTGTGTGTGTGTGTGTGTGTGTGTGTGTGTGTGTGTGTGTGTGTGTGTGTGTGTGTGTGTGTGTGTGTGTGTGTGTGTGTGTGTGTGTGTGTGTGGGTGTGTGTGGGTGTGTGTGTCTGTGTCTGTGTCTGTGTCTGTGTGTGTGTGTGTGTCTGTGTGTCTGTGTGTGTGTGTGTGTGTGTGTGTACAGTCACAGTTCCTAAAATAGCAGGGTCACAGTTCCTAAAATAGCTGTGTGTGTGTGTGTGTCTGTGTCTGTGTTTGTGTTTGTGTGTGTGTGTGTGTGTGTGTGTGTGTGTGTGTGTGTGTGTGTGTGTGTGTGTGTGTGTGTGTGTGTGTGTGTGTGTGTGTGTGTGTGTGTGTGTGTGTGTGTGTGTGTGTGTGTGTCTCTGTTTATGTGTGTGCTCCATAGCAGTGTGTCCTCTATGTCTGTGTTTTTAACCCTATCCAGACTGGGGGGGGGGGCTAAAAGTGCCCGCACCAACTTTGATGTAGTATAATTCCTTAAGGACTTAAGCTATGACTACGAAACTTGGTGACTTTTCCTAACATTTAGTTGGCTACAGTTTAGTACCAAAAGATTATGTTTATCATTTTTGCCGTTGCCATGGCAACGGTTTTCTGACAGGTATGTCTGACCGAAAATCACTGATCTAAGTCTCATTATTGTTCCTTTTTCATATTTTTTTGCTATTTCCATTAGCATCAGACAGCTTTGTGAACATTAAAGTGGTCTGAAGCATATAATCATTAAAATTTAAGTGCATTAACTAAATTTGATGGAAAATACATTATGGCGAGATTTTGGGTATTATAAACAGATGATGTCATAATGACGTCATAATACCAGATAATGACACAAAAATTATGTCATTCATAGATGTCCATATGTAGATCATCTCCCCAAAGTTTGGTGGTCATACCTTATTCCGTTCATGAGTTATGAGGGGGGGGGTCAAAAGAGCCCCCCCCTCAGGCCCAGGAATGCCAAAAAAGCCCAGTCTGAATAGGGTTAAAGGAGAGGTGTAGAGGATGGGGTAGGTGGGAAGTGGGGAGTGGAGTGGAGTGGAGGGGAGGTGTAGAGGATAGGTGAGGGTAATGGGATGGGTGGTAAGTGCGGAGTGGAGGGGAGTGGAGGGGAGGGGAGGGAGGGGGAGGGGAGGGGAGTGGAGGGGAGGTGTAGACTCTGGGAGGGGGGTAGATGGGGAGGAGAGGTGACTTTTGAATTCCTCACACCCATTAGCCTATGACTGCAGATGGGCTCGTCAACAGAAATCATAAATAAAACCTTCTTGGCCCGAAGACTTGGAGCGGAGCCGAGGGCAGGGGAGGGCATTCTTAAAATTCTGTCGGTAATGGTCCATGGCAGAGCTGTGGATTAGTCATAGACTCTGCAGTATTTCCCGCTGAAATTTTGTTAGTCAAGGTGGTGGGGTGTTAAAAGTATATAGTTTTTGGTTTTATAACTTTAAGTATTACATTCACAACATGAAATCTTATCTTTTCAGGGGACCTAGTCAAGGTGATAGGTGTTTCTTGTCAAGGTGGCCGCCTTAGCAATAAAGTGCTGGGGGAAACCCTGGGCTCTGGGATTGATGCATAAACATTACATTACATTACATTACATTGCACTTAGCTGACGCTTTCATTTATTTAAAGCGACTTACAACTATTATTTTTCAAGGTATTGGTTACAGTCCCTGGAGCAATGTGGGGTTAGGTGCCTTGCTCAAGGGCACTTCAGTCATGGATGGAGATGTAGGGAGAGGTCAGGTGGGATTTGAACCGGCAACCCCTCGATTGAAAGACCAACTCTCTAACCACTAGGCTACGGCTTTCAACCTTTTTTGAACAAACAAGCGCCCCCTGGATCTCATCATGAGCCTTCCATGTAGAGCAAGCTCAGTCAGGGCCGCTGACAGCATCGGCCGGGCCCGGGAAAAAGTCATCTGAAAGGGCCCCCCACGCAAAACATACAATTTAATGAGGACTCAATTTTGGGGCCCCTCTCTCCCTGGCCCCGAGAACACCTGGGCCCGAGAACATTTCTAGTTTGTCTCTAGAAATATAGGAATCTGTAGGAATATAGGAATCTCTGTAGGAATATAGAAATATAGGAATCTCTGTAGGAATATAGAAATATAGGAATCTCTGTAGGAATATAGAAATATAGAAATCTCTGTAGGAATATAGAAATATAGGAATCTCTGTAGGAATATAGAAATATAGAAATCTCTGTAGGAATATAGAAATATAGGAATCTCTGTAGGAATATAGAAATATAGGAATCTCTGTAGGAATATAGAAATATAGGAATCTCTGTAGGAATATAGAAATATAGGAATCTCTGTAGGAATATAGAAATATAGGAATCTCTGTAGAAATATAGGAATCTCTGTAGGAATATAGAAATATAGAAATCTCTGTAGGAATATAGAAATATTTCTACAGAGATGAGGGTAAGGGTGGGGAGAGGAGAGGAGTGAGGATGGTGAGAGTGGGAGGGAAGAGAAATGGGGGGAAGTGGGTGGATGGGTGAAGTGAAGGGCTTTGGATCGAGCAGGTGGATCAGAAAGTAGTATAGTAGGGGCTTGGCAGACTTTTGAACTATATCCAATGCACTCTCCTTTGAGTCAAGCTAGTTGAAGTATTAAAAACCCTTAATACTTCAACTACCTTGAATCAAAGGAGAGTGCTTTGGATATAGTTCAAAAGTCTGTCAAGCCTTGAAAGGAATAACCAGATGCACCCCTTCAACCTGGAGAAAAGACTATAGAGTGCTCGCTATTCTTTCCTTTTGCGATAGTAGGGGCATATGTGCCTTGTTCTGCAACCATGGGGTGTGTACGCAAGCACACGGCAGGGGAATACATGGAAGAATGTAATTAACAACTATATTATCCCATTCCATCACACAGAGGCTGTTAGCAGAGAAATCAAGGCCCATTAGTAATACTATTACTGTAGGTTGCAGTTCCCGAAGTGTGTGACCTGTGAGTGTGTGTGTGTGTGTGTGTGTGTGTGTGTGTGTGTGTGTGTGTGTGTGTGTGTGTGTGTGTGTGTGTGTGTGTGTGTGTTGTGTGGTGTGTGTGTGTGTGTGTGTGTGTGTGTGTGTGTGTCTGTGTCTGTGTCTGTGTCTGTGTCTATGTTTGCTTATGTGTGTGCTCCTTGGCAGTGTGTACTGTATGTCTGTGTTGTTAATGACCAAGGCCAATCAAGTCCCATTAGGAATAGGTCACAGTTCCTAAAATAGCTGTGTGTGTGTGTGTGTGTGTGTGTGTGTGTGTGTGTGTGTGTGTGTGTGTGTGTGTGTGTGCTGTGGTGTGTGTGTGTGTGTGTGTGTGTGTGTGTGTGTGTGTGTGTGTGTGTGTGTGTGTGTGTGTGTGTGTGTGTGTGTGTGTGTGTGTCTGTCTCTGTGTATGTGTGCTCCATGGCAGTGTGTATGTCTGTGTTTTTTAAGGAGAGGTGTAGAGGATGGGGTAGGTGAGGTGTAGACTCAGAGTGCGTCTTAATATGCAACCTTGCCTCCTCCACTTGCGCTTGTCACCTCGTCCCGCCTCCTGGCCCCTCATCCGTGGAGAAAACGATAAAGTTTCCCAGCTGTCAGCCTAGCCACAACAACTTTTTAGGGACTGTTTGTCATTCACCATA
Organism: Engraulis encrasicolus; assembly: GCF_034702125.1. Taxonomy (NCBI): domain Eukaryota; kingdom Metazoa; phylum Chordata; class Actinopteri; order Clupeiformes; family Engraulidae; genus Engraulis; species Engraulis encrasicolus. The sequence goes on from NC_085876.1 coordinate 45,005,593, forward strand.
ACAATTGCAAACGAGAAAAAGACTCTACAATTGAGCTTTTGCAAGATATTGAAATATAATGCTGTTGTCAGTGATGTCATCATGACGAGAAGCGAGTGGAGGAGGCAAGTGGAGGAGGCAAGGTCCCATATTAAGATTCACTCTCTGGGAGG
>NC_085876.1:45010744-45015744 GCF_034702125.1 Engraulis encrasicolus
GAATCAAACATGTCAGTGCAGCGTCCAGAGCGAATAAAACAAATTCATGGCGAAACTTCTTCAACCACCCCAGCTACCCGGTCGCGTTGGTAGCGCTTGATGTACACGGGGCATTACACTACTTCTATACTGTCTGAAGTGGCTCGCCTGCAAGAAATGAAAAAGGTCAGTCAATGCCCATTGATAACTTTTCTTGATGACTTTTCTCTGGCTTTTGATGACTTTTACTTTTTCATTGATGACTTTCCTTCGAACTTTAGTACCCCCTTATTATGGACCCCACTAGGACAAAGCAATTCATTTTTAGTACCAAGCACCAGTACACCTTATGCCTGCAGGAGGTCAAAGAATGGAGACCGAAAGTGTAGAAAGTGCAGAGAAAAGAAAGTGTAGAAAGTACATGATGCCAACATTATGACTGGCGTTTTATGTATGTTTTATAGCCTCATGGTTGTCTGTCTTCCTCCTGAAATTTATAGACATTGCATCTTTATGGCTCATTTTTTTTAAAACTGGGCTGTCGGTAGATCCGAGGTTGTTCTCCCGACAACCGTTGTAAATTTGTTCTATTGGAACAGCTGGGGACAATACAAATTTCTGAAAAAACACTCATGTTAAACGAACTTGGAGTACACCTGCTCTGAGTTTGTGTTTCAGAACCCCGAATTAAGTACCTTTTCTTTTTCACTTTCCAGAGGCGGTTTCCGACAACCGAGTTTCAAAAGAAAGCACCATTAGTAGGAAGCAGAAATGTAAATCAGCATCATATTAATGGTCTCTACCGTATGTAATAAGTAGAGCATGAACGTTAGCAAAGACGTCAGCTACTGCCTGGGAATGTCCGGTGACTGAGTCTTGTCAAAGTCAGGTCCAAGTCCAACACACCCAGACCAGACGCACTCTGTGATATTGGCTTGGCTGCAGCCGCCTGATTACTTTATGATTTACGGCAGTGCTCCTTTTAGCTTTATTGGACGCACTTGTGATTATGGAGATGTGTTGTGTTGTGTTAAGCAGACACATAAATAGCCGCGTCGTGCTGTGAACCAACTATGAGTGAGGGGCAGAGTAATTGGATATGACAATAGTCATTTGGACACTCTTTTGTCAGAGCTAGTTAGCATATCTGTGGCGAAAAAGGGAGGGGAGTTCAAGTGTGGGCACAAAATAGTTTTCTTTCAGGGGACGTACAACAATGAATGAAGGGCAAAAATAATTTGAGTGGAAGTAATTTATGTTTGTCTTGTCTTGCATCTAATAATAATAAAAGCACCCGTGTGTTTCGGTATTTCCTTGGATCCAGTCCTTTGAAGTAGTCTGGGGCTTTTGTTGTGATTCCTCAGCTGTTTGCCCAGAGATTGTTAGCATGTCTACTGTACTTAGGGTGACCATCTTCGTGACCGATAAAAGCAGGACATACTTTAGTACGGGGGGTTTTGGGGGTCCTCCCCAAAGAAAAATTGCGTTTAGATGCAATTTCATGCATTTTAATGCATTTCTATCCGGCCTAATGCTGTGCCGGACAAGGCACCGAAAAGACGGACGGTCCATCCTTAAGATGGACGTCTGGCCACCCTAACTGTACTGCCTCGTGTGTAAAGCAGTGTTGTTGTGAATGTGGTTTTAAGTACAGTATACTGACCGAGTGATAGCTTGCTCCCTGGGGTGAGCATTAAAGGATGATTAGACCCCTGCTATGCCCCACCCCATGGTGCCCTTAGGGTGCACTGTAGTAAACGAGGGACTTATCAGATCAGTCTCTTTGATATCCTCAGGGATGAGATGGACACCCACATGGAGGGAGACATCAGGGAGGCTTTGAGTCAGTGAGTGAAATAAGCCCATGTCTCAAAGGCCTTATTAAATTCCATTAAACTCTCCTCAGATATATTCAGAGACAAGACAGGGACTCATGTAGACCACATTGAAAGATTGTTGCTGCCATCCTGCCGTACTGTTTGTGGCAGGAGTTTAACTTCGACAAGCCAGGGGTGCTTTTCTCGAATACGTAGTTGTTAGCCTGTTAGCAACTAGTTGCCAATGGGAAATTGCATTGAATGCAACAAAGTAGCTAACGTAGTAAGCAACTATGGTTTTGAGAAATGCACCCCTGTTTTGTTCAGCTGTTTTGTTCACAGCTGTGTCGTGCCCAATTGAAAAACAAAAAGTGGCAGCTGAGTCGCACTGTGTCGAGCTGTTGGCCTTCCAGAAAACCAGCTGTGGAAAAGAGGCAATAATGTTGCCAGCACCCCCTCTTCTGGGGTCTGTTGTGCACCTTCATGAAAGTGAAAGTGAAAAGCGAAAGCCCATTGGGAAACTCCAACTCCCATTGTCATTGTGACACAGCACTCCACAGCACACAAGTGAACACTGCACACTGCACACAACAAAATTGCATTTATGCCTCACCCGTGCAAGGGGGCAGCCCTCAGTGGCGCCCCATGGGGAGCAGTGCGGTGGGACGGTACCATGCTCAGGGTACCTCAGTCATGGAGGAGGATGGGGAGAGCACTGGTTGATTACTCCCCCCACCAACCTGGCGGGTCGGGAGTCGAACCGGCAACCTCTGGGATGCAAGTCTGACGCCCTAACCGCTCACCCATGACTGTTTCATTATAATCTACTGTAATCATTTTTGGCTCATCTTCCTGTGTGCAGTTCAGCTTCAGGGTGATGGATTTGATTTTGAGCTGTGATCACGTTGATCCATTTATTTGCCACGTTTGACAGAATCTCCTGTCTCTCGATGAAGGTGTGGCAACCGGTTTGTTTGAATTTTATGCTGCTGTTTTTAATAAATGTTAATGTTAAATATATATTTTCCTTGACCCTGATGGCTCGTTTGAGGTGTGCCCAGTGGCAAACATGATGGTAATCCAGAAGTGCCTTACTAGCAGTCCCTTTGCAGCCATTAGAAAGCTGATATATTTCAAAATCTGATGTAATTATATATATATATAAAAACAATCTAAATACATCCCAGATGAGTGCTGCATTGCATATTGGACTCCGTAGAACCGTAGAATGATGGCAATAGCCGTATAATATAATATAACACAATTTGTAGCAAACAGTATCTCTCTGGATGTTAGCAATTAGACAGAGCTGTGCAAGAGGCATGTGTTGATGAAGAGATCCATCAAGGAGTTTAGTGATGACGGCATATTGTGAATATTACCTGAGAAAATAACGAGCAAAGACGAGGAGATGACTATTTGTCTTCACTAGTTGGTGTGTTTTCTGCTAAGACCTAGCTCAGTGGTTTTCAAAATGGAGGCCGGAGACCATTGGGGGGCCGCAACGGGATACTAGGGGTTTCGAGGCAGGTTGGAAAAAAAACATACTAAGGCTAAATAAGTAATTGAATAAATAATGTACACTGAAAGAAGCCAAAAATAAGCTAAGCAACATTTCCATTAGTTAAGAAAGGTGTTATAACAATGTACTCTCTGAACATAACTTTTATTGTTATGATTTTATTTGCTTCATTGGGTCACTGATTCACAGACCTAGACTATGGTGGTGAAAGGAGGTCCACAGAGAAAATAATGTGTAGAGTAGTAGAGTAGAGTAACTTTATTGATCCCTGGGGGGAAATTAAGGAGTGGCACACCCATGTAAGGGGGGCCTTGACTGGACTGTACCAGTGTAAGAGGGGCCTTGTCATTGTTAAGTTAGGCCAGTGGTTCTTAACCTGGGGTGCATGCACCCCCTGGGGGTGCGCCAGAGATTTCAGGGGGTGCGCAGAATTTTGATTGTGTCGAGGTTGCGACTTAAATTCTGCTTGGGAACATTATATTTTTGCCAATTTAAGACAAAATTAAAACATGGTTGGTCCCTATTTAAAGTAATTGGAATTAAAGTAAAGGTATTGATTAATGTCCCAATCATGAATCACTGCAATCAATCACTTAAAATCCATTTTAGCATATAACATGTAGAAGTTTGGGTTGGGGGTGCACGGCATGTCTTCAGCACAGGTAAGGGGGTGCGTTACATGTAAGAAAGAAAGGTTAAGAACCACTGAGTTAGGCAACCCCTGACCAGAGAATTGTATATGAGAGAGAGATACTTCAGGCTCGTTCTTTTCTGGTATCCATGTGATGTCGAGTGAACGTCTCTTTAGGAGACCTTCGATTAGGAGACCATCGGAGTCTTGAGGTTGAGAATAAATGGATTCCCTTAGCGCTGTAGATTGCGGGAGTGCACGTCTTGTGCAAACACCTCAAAAAGACAAGAAGAAGGAGAAGGAGGGACAACGCTCCCTTGAGAGACCAAATTTTGAGCACACTCCTTTGCACTGGATGGGAGGGGTTTGACATATCTTTCGTTCTTATACGATTTTTGCCCTGACCTAGCTCCAGTGACAGACTCTGTTATGAATTTAGTCTCAACAACTTGCGGCATGGCTTGCCTGTTACACTTTTCATTTAGGAGATGATTCACTATTCAAGCTCAAGTGTGTCTTTAGTCATTAGTCATCAACACTTTGCTCAACTGATACCCAGTCAACCATAGTGTAGTAAATCCATTCTCAGTAATGTGTTCCATTTGTTGCTAGATGCGTTGTGAAGTATTACTTTGTATATGTGAGGAAATTGGATGTTACACACCGTAGCTTGTTCATTCATTATTACCAAATTAAGCTGCCACTGGCAGTTCAGATCATGACTCACCGTGTCATTGGATATTTATGGGGCATCATGCCCGCAGAATTTTTGTTTATCAAGGTGCAGTCAGCATCAGAGACAAGTCACCATCATCAGTGGACAATGTGTGCTGTGCAGTTTCATTTGAAGTATGATCTGAAAACTCTTATAAGTATATATTTTTTGGTTAAGCAACATGAGAAATCACATTCACAACATGAAATCTTTATCTTTTCAGGGGACCTAGTCAAGGTGGTAGGTGTTTCTTGTCAAGGTGGCCGCCTTAGCAATAAAGTGCTGGGGGAAACCCTGCCCATGCTCTTATTAATCCTGGAGAACCATAGCCATGAA
>NC_085876.1:45033244-45068244 GCF_034702125.1 Engraulis encrasicolus
TTACTTTTTCTCCATATACTATTTTTGATATTCTGCACCCGTAGCTAGTTGCTGCTTTCGGATGTGCGCGCACCTTACACTTTTTAACCAGTGCTCTCCCTCATCCTACTCCATGACTGAGGTACCCTGAGCATGGTACAATCCCGCCACACTGCTCCCTTTAGGGCGCCATTGAGGGCTGCCCCCTCGCAAGGGTGGGGCATAAAATGCAATTTCGTTGTGTGCAGTATGCAGTGAACACTTGTGTGGAAAGTGGGGGGCCCTAGGCTACAGCCATATCTAGGCTTTGCGTTAATCTGGCCCTGCTGCGTAGTCAGCGCAACTGTAGCCATTAATCTTCATTAGAGATGCCATTGATCACAGCCAACCCTGCAGCACCCTGCAGGACCCAATAGAGATAGTAGCTTTAATCCAAATGAAGAGTTTATTTGCAAAACGGTGTATCTCCATTTTGTAGAATGTTGGGAAATTGGCATTTTTGTATTGGGCATTCCATTACATTGCATTGCAAAATAGAGTTGAAAAAGTATGTTCTCAAAATAGGCCTTGAGCCGCAGCCCCAAATTTTGGCCATCGGTGCCATCTGGGGGGGGGAATGCTAACATTTTTTTTTGGTAAGGTATATCCCCCCACTACTAGAAAAAGCCTGATAGCAGTCACGGGGTGGTAGCGAAACCCCTTTTTTCGGCTCTTGAAGTGACTACCCCCCTCTATTAAATTCCATTTTTGAATTCGGATGCATGTCTAGTTCAGGCTCATTTCGTGGGGTATTGCCAATACTCTATACCATGGTGCCTGGTATTACTGGAAAGGGGACCTTTCAGGCTTTCATTTAAGATCATTGGTGAATCTGTCTGACATACACAGAGGTCACAGCACTTCATTAAATCAGACATGGCTAACATTTTCCAACAACTCTTGGCTAAACTGTCTGCTTTCGTTTATCTCTGTGGCGTGAACGAACACCAAGGACACAAAATTGGACAATCTCAATACTCTTTGGAGTCTGCCGATTCAGAAAATGTATAATATGCCCATACAATTGTTTTGTATGCGTTTGTGAGAGCGTTAAATTTGAATTGTGCAATCAGCAAAAGTCTTCAAAATAATAGCCAATACATGCAGGTCATCTGTTGGAAGTATTGGGCCTTTTTCCTTCCAAAGTTTCTGCTTGGCATCACTGCTTGGCATTAGGCCTTCATTTAAGATCATTACTAAATCTGTCTGACATACTCAGAGGTCACAGCACTTCATTAAACCAGAAATAATAATAACAAATGTCGCCTAAACTGTAGGCTTTCTTTAGTCCCTACGTACTGTAAACCATGGGAAAACATCAAGGACACAAACCCCAACCATTTCAATACTCAGGGCACTCTGCTAATTCAGACAATGCATGATATACCCATACAATGTATTGTGAGAGCCTTACAAAAGGCCATAATGACCATTAATATGATATATTTTAAGTCCAATTCTGTCCTATCTCTTTATAGACGTAAGGAAATGTAAGGAGACATAAGACGTAAGGAGATAAAAGAGATGAGCGGGGGCATGGGGAGGCACTGTATGTACAGTAGATGTAGAGTTTGGGGGGGGGCAAGGGGGAGAAGTAGGGGTGAGGTGAGTGGGGGCAATTGAGGGGGAGCACTGTTGGGTGGGGGGCAAGGCCAGGGTAGTGGAGGTAAGTGAGTGGAGGGCACTGTTGAGTGGGGGTAGGTGAGGGGGGCACTGTGGAGTGGGGGGCATGGGGGGTAGTGGGGGTAGGTGAGGGGGGGGGCTTAAAGGAAAGTGAGGGGGGTTGGGGAGATAAGACACTGTAGGGTGGGGAGAGGAGTGGGGGTGAGATACTGTAGAGCAGGTGGGGGTAAGGGTGGATAAATGTTAATGATAAAATATTTGGAATAGTTTCAGAAACGTCTACCATATTGAATGTTGGAGGGAATTTGAAATGCCCTAGTTTCAGCAGTGTTGTGTATATGTTCAATTGAGCAATTTTTGACCACTTTCTTTAGGATATGTCAAGGTGGCAAAATCGAAATTCACCTTCTATTGTTCAGCCATGCTCATATTGGACTGTGTGACAACTAGCCTAGAAATACATTTGTCCATTAGGCAATAGGAAATAATTGTGCTAAAAATAAGGAACCGTACTCATCAATGAATATTATAGGCTTACGTCATTGCAAGGACCATAGGCCTAGTTCTTTCAGCAGTTGACTGTCTATGTGCCATTTGACCATTGTAGGAGGACTATTCTCTGCTTCAAGGAAGCGAAATCAAACTTATTTTTTGTTTGTTTAGTCAACCTTTGGTAAAATATCTATAAGAGAATATAACAGAGAAGTGCTGAAAAAAGTAATCTACTATGTAGTAGGCCTATATTATGGCCCCACAGTATTGAGAAAAATGCATGAAAGTCATCCATTTTGGGAAATATCAGCCATATTGAATTTTGACACAAATTTCAGATGGCATCAAGTTTGAATTTCTTCTGCTCGCGCACACGCACGCACGCACGCACGCACGCACGCACACACACACACACACACACACACCTTTTCTCTATGGCAAAAATGTAGCCTTTGAAATTATCATTTGGGGAAGGGCTACCATATTAAATTTTGGGAAATATTTTTCAATTTTCTTCTTTCTTTCAATAAGCTTTTGGTCAGTAATCTGTGAAATGTCTGGCAGGACAATAGGTCTATTATTAACCAGTGCTGTATGTGCAATTTGATCATTTACTGACAACAGTACCATTTCAAAGCGGATTTATACATTCTTATGCACATACATTCATACTGTATGTATATACACTATACATACATATATTCATTCATTTTTCTTTTTAGCCAACATTTGTATGTATGTCTGTAAGGAGATATTACAGAATTGGTCAGAAAATAGGTCATTAGGGCCTTCATTACGGCCTTTTAAAGGCTCCTGCAAATATTGTATGGGTACATTATACATTTTCTGAATCAACAGCATGCCTAGATTTTTAAAATAATTTGGTTTTGTGACCCTGATGTTTTCCCATGGTATAGGGACAACATAAATCATACAGTTGAGGTGGAATTTGTGAGAAATTACTGGTTGAAAGGATAACGCCAGCCAATTTCAACATGCATGTAATGCTCACACTACCCTGGACTTGTCAGTACCAGAGTTTTTTCTTCTTCAGCCTTTTCCAAGATCCTGGTCATTGTAATGGGGGCAGGTGTTACCTTTTGGGAAAATATTTGGAGTAGGCCCATGTTAAGATTATTTTTAAATGTAAACAAAATCTGCCCCCATTAGAATAGCAGCATGCAGCATCTCCGGGTACTGACAAGTCAACGGTAATGTGAGCAATACAACAGCATATTGAAATTGGCAGGAGTGATCATTTAAGTATTTGGGGGGGGGGGGGGCTTTTCAAGCCTTTATTTTTTGTTTATATGACACAGGACAGTGAAGGAGGTGACAGGAAGCGAGTTGGGAGGGAGAGATGGGGGAGTGTCGGCAAAGGGCACGGTTCAGAATCGAACCCGGGTCAGACGCGTAGTAGACCAGTGTCCTACCATTAGGCCACGATAGGGAATCGCCGAGAATTATTGGTTTAATGACCTCTGTGAATGTCAGCACAAACATTGGCAGGAAAAAAGGCCTGATATTTCCAGCTAATGACCTGCTATATTGGCTACTATTTTGACTATTGGTGGTTGCACAAGTCAAATTTTAGGCCCTCACAAACATATACAAAATAATTGTATGGGCATATTATCATTTTCCGAGTCCACCGAGTATTGAGGTTGTGTAATTTTGTGTCCTTGGCGTTCTTTCATGCCACAGAGATAAACGAAATCAAACAGTTTAGCCAACATGTGTGAGAAAATGTGACCTATGTCTGGTTTAATGAAGTGCTGTGACCTCTGTGTGTGTCAGAAACATTCAGCAATGGACTTAAATGAAAGAATGAAAGGTCCCCTTTCCAGTAATACCAAGCGCTATTGTATATAATATTGACAATATCCCAAGCTGTCCGGGACCTTCTTTCGTGCAACTGCACTACAAAATGCTCTAGCCATCATTGTGTTTGTCTGGTAAATGGCCTCAGGTGCACAGACATGTGTAAACTGAGAGTGTGCGGAAACCAGGCAACCATAGACAGTTCAGATGAAGGGGATGACATGGAAGATGAAGAGTACTGACGACGAAATAATATAAATCTACATGAAACTATTCTTTCATTAAACATATTCCCTTTGCAACATGTTTCTTTATTGGCTTGTAACCCCTTGTATAGGGTCTCAGTCTATTTGTTTATGAAATAGCCTGTATGAAATGTTGTATATGAACATTTATCTAAATTCTGTTAATGAGATACCATATCTGAGTGGTTTAAGTAAAGTGTTACCCAATGCCCTATCATTCCAGGGCGTACTATCTAGATTGTATTTCTTCACATACACTACAACAGTGTTTCTCAAACTTTTCGTGCCATTCCTCCCTTCAGAGGAAGGGTGTCTGTCTGCGCCCCCCTCGAGCAAAATGGTTACGAAAATACAAATAAATAGGCCGTCGTGAAGTTTATTAGAGCCTGATATACACGTACAGTATGGCCTATGTTCTCTAAATATTAGTGACTTAATGGCAAAGCAGAAAAGTATTAAAAAAAGAAAAACCTTCTGACTTCACGCGCCCCCCTAGGGGGGCTTCCGGCCCACTTTGAGAAACACTGCACTACAATAATTGAATACTTTAACAACTTGTGAATGTTATGTACATTCACATATGAACTACAGTATAAACAACGTTTGTTTAAGTAAAGTGATACCGGCATTGTATTAGTCCATTCTATTGGGTCCTATTTTGAAGACATTTTTGCTGGTTGCACAAGTGACATTTAAGGCTCTCACAAACATATACTAAATGATAGCATGGGCATATTATACATTTTCTGAATCGGTAGAGTGCCCTGAGTATTGAGGTTGTTAACTTTGGTGTCCTTGGTGTTCTTTCATGCCACAGATGTAAACGAAAGTGCACAGTTTTGGCACAATTTGTGTGAAAATGGGAGCTATTTCTGGTTTAATGACGTGCTGTGGCTTCTGTGTATGTCAGACAGATTCATTAATGGGCTGAAATGAAAGCCTGAAAGGTCCCCTTTCCAGTGATAACAAGCACGATGGTATAGGATATTGGCAATACCCCCAACATAAGCCATAACTACATATACAGCCGATATTAAAAAACAGTATTTATTATAGGGGGGTAGTAACTTCAAGAGCTGAAAAAAGTGATTTCGCTACCACCCCATGACTGCTATCAAGCTTTTTCTACTAGTGGGGGGATATACCTTGCCAAAAAATATTGCTAGCATTCCTCCCCCCAGATGGCACCGGTCGACCCCTCGGCTCATAGCCTAAAATATTTGAATGGCAAGAATTCACACATAGTAGGTGATAGGACCTCTGAACAGTCATTTTCAATCATAAAATGCAAACGTCAAAAATGGTGGACCATTTTGGAGACCGTTTTGCAAATAAGCTCTTCAAATACATGTGTCTGCCAGCCACACTTACAGAATTGCTATGTTGAGAGGAGAGTGGAGTGGAGTAAAGCTGTGGTGTCAAAAGGCTACAATATGATGTTTGAGCAACATTATAAGGTTAATACCGACCGTGGGGGGGCGCTCGTGCGCAGTGATGGAGTAGGACGTGCATCTACTGAGCTCCGCGTTACTCCCTCCCTTTATGACTAATATTTACGGCACATTTGACTTTTTTGTCTAACTGCCAGTTGTCTAACCAGTTTCTCAGCCAAGTGAACTCGGTTTTGTGCCAAAATGCCCACTAAAGACAAAGAGAAAGCCAATTCATCCAGCGCTGCTAACAACGAGGCTATATTTGCTACCGTCACTAAACAAGGTGGTCAGTTAGCCAAAGTATCTAAGCTAGTGGACGGCCTAAAGAAATCAATGGAAGACCGACTCGACACAATAGAGTCGCATCTATCCACTCTTCAAAACGAACATCAAGAAGTTGAACGACGCGTAGGTGAAATTGATGAAGGTCTTTCGAGTGTTGACCAGCGAATTGAGGCACTTGAAGCCACTTGCACCGAGCTACGGGAGGCTAACATTCGCCTTAGTGCGAAACTGAACGACCTGGAGGGACGCTCTCGTAGACTCAACATACGGATCATTGGCATTGAAGAGGGTGAAGAGGGCGCGCGACCAACCGAGTTCATTTCCAAGCTGATTCCAGAACTACTTGGCCAGGACAACTTCAGCAAACGAGTGAAAGTGGACAGAGCACATCGCAGCCTAAAGGAAAAGCCCAAGCCAAACGAGCGACCGAGACCCTTCATCGCCAAACTTCACAACGAGAGTGACGTGCGGGATATCCTGCGACTGTGTCGTGAGAAGGGAACACTGAAGTACAACGACGAGAAGGTGTCCATATTCCCCGACTACACTGCGGAGGTGGTTAACCAACGCAAGGCATTCAAAAACGTGAAGATAAGGCTCATCGATGCTGGGGCTAAGTGTAACCTTCGCTTTCCTGCCAAACTGCATGTGGTCTACGGCGCGATCACAAAGGAGTTTGCGACTCCAGCTGCTGCTGAACGGTTTGCTGACCACTTGCCACCGCTAGTTCTAGATCCAGTAGAAGAAATAGATGACACCTAGAACGTCTATTGTCATGATGGACGGTCGATAAGTTAACAGAGAAAAGTGTGTTAACCCAATTACTAATGGCAAAAAGTAAAGTGCCATTCCAAAAATGTTTAAATAGGAGGGCAACGCGGAGCCTCCAGTTAAGGTTGGTTAGTCTAGTTTAGGTGGCTCTGTCACCCGGCAGTCTCCTGCGAAGCTGTATGTTACGCCGCATAGTTCTCTTTTGCGGCCTTGGGTTATTTTGGGGGGGTATGTGTCTGTTGTTTGTTAATCTGCCAGCTGTTGTATTTGTATATGTCAGTCTAATTTCTCAACTGTGTCTTCTTTTCATAGATGCAGGGTAGTGATGCAGTAAGGTCAGGAAAGGGTTCCATCACTTTTGTATCCTGGAACTGTAGGGGTCTTGGGGGTGCACTGAAGAAAGGGAAGGTATTCTCACATCTTAAATCCCTATCAGCAGACATTATTTTTCTGCAAGAGACCCACATTCCACCAACTGAACAGGGGCGACTGCGGTCTCAGTGGATCTCTCATGTATATCAATCATCATTTTCCACAAATGCAAGGGGTGTTGCTATTCTGGTCAGAAAGACTGTTCCGTTTATTTTTAAGTCGATGTCCACCGATCCATCTGGGAGATTTGTTCTTGTCGTAGGTACAATTAATTCAATTTCATTAGCCCTCTTAAACATATATGCCCCAAATGCAGATTGCCCTGAATTTTTCTGCAAAATGTTTGACCTGATAGCCAACCATAGCTCACATAATATTATCCTGGGCGGCGACCTGAACTGTTTTTTAGACCCACTGGTTGACCGGTCATCTGCTAAACCAGCCCCAAATTTAAAATCTGTACCAACACTTAATAGCCTGATGAAGACACATAACCTAGTAGACATATGGAGAGTCCAACACCCCTCTGACAGGAAATACTCTTTTTTTTCCCCAGTGCATGGAAGCTTTTCCAGAATAGACTATTTTTTAGTCGATGCTAGATTAATATCAAAAGTAGACAATTCTACATATCACAATATTTTAGTATCAGACCATGCTCCCCTCTCAATGAGCATAAACCTAAACTCAAGTGCACGCCACTACACCTGGAAACTCAACCCCACCCTACTCACAGACAGGTACTTCCGTGAAAATGTATCTTTCATGATTGCAGATTACTTGCAAACTAATGACACAGGGGAAGTTTCAGACTCAATACTATGGGAAACTTTTAAGGTTGTCTTAAGAGGGGAAATAATATCTTACCAGTCTTCCTGCAAAATTGCTAGGCTACATCGACTTTCAGATATTGAGTCAGAGCTACCAGTATTGGAGGAATCCTATAGAAACTCAAACTCAGAGGACACCCTAAAGGCTATATTGAAACTAAAATACGAATATAACCAAATTCTAAGTGGGCAGGTGAGGAATTACATCTGCAGACTGAGACAAAAACACTTTGAGCTGGGTGAGAAAGCACATAAACTACTTGCTACGCAGTTAAAAGGAGTGCAAGCAGATAGGGCAATACACAAAATATACTCAGCTAACGGTGATCTGTTAACTGACCCCAAAGATATAAACAAAAGATTTTTTGAATTTTACTGTGACTTATATAAACCAAAATCTACAGCTTCCGATGCAGAGATATCAAGTTTTCTGAGTGCGCTGGAAATTCCATCCCTAGATGATGATGCTAGACGAGTCTTAGATGCATGCTTTACACTAGAGGAAATTAAAATTGCCATACACTCCTTTCCTAATGGCAAAGCGTGTGGCCCTGATGGATATGGCATAGAATTTTACAAAACTTATACTGACATTATTGCACCTCTTCTATTGCGTATGATAAATTGCTCTTTGGAGAATGGAGTGTTTCCTCGCACTCTTTATGATGCACACATCTGTTTGTTACTGAAAAAGGATAGGGATGAGGCTGATGTGACATCCTATCGCCCTTTAAGCTTGCTAAATTCTGACCAAAAGATTATAGCCAAAGTGTTAACTAATCGTTTAAATAAGTATATTGGCACCTTGATCCACCCTGATCAAACAGGATTTATTCCCAATAGATTCTCCTTTTCTAACACCCGCCGACTGTTAAATGTAATGTACTCTACTGGATTGTCCCATGCTGCTGTTGTCTCATTGGATGCGCGCCAGGCATTTGACACCATTGAAACGAGATATATGTTTGCCGTCCTGGAAAAGTTTGGTTTTGGTGACAAATTTATGACATTGCTAAGGATGCTATATGCATGCCCTAGGTCCTCAGTTTTAACTAACCTTGACAAGTCTCCCCAGTTTTTGCTAGGGCGTGGTACCAGACAGGGTTGCTGCCTGTCCCCCATGCTCTTTGCCTTAGCACTTGAGCCTTTGGCCATAGCAATTAGAGCATGCCCCCAAATAAGTGGAATAACATGTGGAAACACTGATTGTACCATTGGTTTGTATGCAGATGATGTGATCTTGACTTTGTCAGATGCAAAGGCATCCCTGAGCCCCCTCCTTGATTTGATAAAGCAATTTGGGCAATTTTCTGGGTTTATTATCAACTGGGACAAAAGTTTACTCATGCCCCTGTCAGATGGCCTGGACTCCACTTTTCTCAATTCCCTTCCTTTTAAGCTTGCAGCAAATCACTTTAAATATTTAGGTATAAACATCACCAGAAATCCCAAACTTCTCTTCAAACACAACTACATGGAATTCATTGGTAAACTTAGGGGTATGATTGAAAAATGGAAACTTCTTCCTCTTTCATCCATAGGACGTGTTAATATTATTAAAATGATTGTGTTACCTAAATTTATTTATCTTTTTCAAACTGTGCCCATCTTCCTCACAGCTTCTTTCTTTAAGACGCTAGACAGCATTATCATGCCCTTCATATGGGGTTACAAACCAGCACGCATAGCTAAGGCACATCTTCAAAAATGCACCGCTGAGGGTGGTCTGGGTCTCCCTGTTATGCGCCACTATTATTGGGCCTGTAATGCACGAACATGGGTTTTTTGGTATCATGTAGAGACTGCTGATGAACAAGAATCTAGGAACCTTCCTAGTTGGTCTTTAATGGAGTCTCATAAAGCGATATTATTGACAGGGGCATCTTTAACTGCAGCTCTATTCTCTGAGTCAAGCCTGTTAAGCAAACTACTGAAACAGTTAAAATCTGATTTCATTCTAACAAATTCATTCAGAATTTTGAAACAAATAAAAAATGTGCTTAAGCTCCCAGATCTGTCCTGCTATGCCCCCTTGAGGCACAATCCTGCCTTTAAACCAGGTATGATGGATCCAACATTCACTTCATGGGCAACAATGGGTCTTTCTAGGGTGAGAGATTTTTATATAAACAATTGTTTTGCATCTTTCACCGAACTTCAAGAGAAATACCAAATCCCTACAGCTCACTTCTTTCGTTATTTACAAGTTAGAAGTTTTGTAAGGCAATCTTTACCGCTCACAGAGCTACCGGAACAACACATTTTTTACAACTTCATGCTTAGAAGCCCTATAACCAAAGGCTTAATTACTCAGATGGTTTCTGTTTTCTCAGTGAGTATATCCTCCCTGCATATTAGAGACGCCTGGGTTGGGGACACAGGCGAGGATATTTCAGACGAGCAATGGACAATGGCCCTGGAAAGAATTAAAAAATGTTCAATCAATGCTAGACTTCAACTTATCCAATATAAAGTCATTCACCGCTTACATTACTCAAAAACCAAACTCAATAAGATATTTCCCTCTGTATCAGCTTTATGTGATAAATGCAAATCAAGTGATGGGACATTGGCGCATCTCTTTTGGGGCTGTCCCAAGCTTAGCTCCTTCTGGGGTGACATCTTTAGTTTGTATGGTGACATCTATAACACACTACTTCAACCAGATGGTATATTTGCAATACTACACTGCTCCACCCATTACATAACTCTCCCAAGGGCACTACAAAAGGCTCTCATGTTTGGTATGGTCATAGCAAAGAGAGTAATCCTTAGGGAATGGAAATCTAGCTCTCCACCATGTTTTAAACAATGGCTAAATGATATGGTGTCTTGTTTGTATCTTGAGGAATTGCGATATACACTGTCAGACAATCATGTTAAGTTTTGTAAGATTTGGGGCCCCTTTATTGACCATATTAACAGGGACAAAGATACAGTGACTAACTAGTCATACCTGGATGCTTGATGATGTACCTTCCTATGTGTACGCTTAGTTTTTTTATTTTTATTTTATTTAGTAATTTATTTTTTCTGATGCTGAACAAAACCCTGGGACATTTAAACTGGGACCTCTGACCTCACTCATCGGACTGGCATATCAAGGTGTTTATGTTATCTTTTATGGACTGGCAGTAGTGTTTTGTTTTTGTTTTTTCTGTTTGTGTTTTTGTATGTGTGTTAGTGTTGTCTTTTCTGTCTGTAATGCTTAAAGTTTGAAAATCTTTGAAAATAAAATGCATAAAAAAAAATACCGACCGTGCAGGGTGGTGTTAAGGATGAGAATTTGGAGAGCTTTTGATGCCTTGTCTGGCGAAGGTATTTTCAGACGTTTTGTAAGTACCCTGCTGTATAGAGAGAGAGAGAGAGAGAGAGAGAGAGAGAGAGAGAGAGAGAGAGAAAGAGAGAGGTATATGGTGTAGAGTTCAGAGGATTGGATGAGGGTCTATGATGTCAAACTGGTGTAACATTTATGTAAAGTGGAGCTATTTCATTGATGTCTCGTCTTGGCAAAGGAGGACGTTGAAGAGGGATTTTATAAGTACCTTGTCAGCAGAAGACTGAGTTTAATTGCAGAGTGAAGCAAGTGCTCTCGCTGCTTTGCAATTCAGAATGGGCGGGCAGGGAGGATTGGATTGAAATGAAAAGTAAAGGGCGCCCAAGTCGGATGTTGGAAGTGTGTGACATTTAAAGATGTTCCCTTGTCATGCTTCTCTAAATGAGGATCTGCCATCAGGCCCACCGACAGGGAGTGGACAAACAGGTCTCTTGTCACGGGCCCACGAATGATGGGTGTGGGGGGGTTGGCAGGCAGAACTGGGTCCTCCTTCATGAAGTTGCAATTAATGGTTCTGTTTGCGGGAGGGAGAATGCGCTATATTTGCGTTGAATTATTTCTAGATTTGAGCCTTTCTTGTCCTTAAAGTAGGGATCAAGACCCCATCCACCTCCCCCGCCCCCAGTGCACAAGGGAGGTTAGGAGGAAGGGGGGCCCATTCAGAGATGTTTGTTCCGGGCCCAGCCAAAGTTGTCAGTGGTCCTGTCTGCCATATCCGTCGTCCTGCTTTGTCACCCCGTGAAGCATATCTTGCTCCCTCCGCCTTCACTCTTCTCCCCTCTCTCATTCCTTTAAGCATATCGCTCTCATCTTCTTTTCCTCTCCTCTCCTCTCCTCTCCTCTCCTCTCCTCTCCTCTCCTCTCCTCTCCTCTCCTCTCACCTTCCTCTCCTCTCCTCTTCCCTCTGTCATTTCCTCATCCTCCTCTCCTCTCCTCTCCTCTCTCCTTTCCTCTCCTCTCATTTCTCCTTTCCTCTCCTCTCTCCTCTCCTCTCCTCTCTCCTCTCCTCTCCTCTCCTCTCCTCTCTCCTTTCCTCTCCTCTCCTCTCTCTCTCTGCCCTTCCTCTCCTCTCCTCTCCTCTCCTCTCCTCCTCTTCATCCCTTCATTTCTTCTCCTCTCCTATCATCTAATCTCCTCTCCTCTCCTCTCCCCTTTCCTCTCCTCTCCTCTCCTCTCCTCTCCTCTCCTCTCCTCTCCTCTCCTCTCCTCTCCTCTCCTCTCCTCTCCTCTCCTCTTCATTTCCTCTCCTCTCCCCCTCCTTTCCTCTCTTCTCCTCTCCTCATTCTGACCTTGTCAGGCTTTAAAGCATAGGCCTATCTCTCTCCTCTTTTTCTCACATCCCCCCCTCTTTTTCAGTCTGTAAATGTATGTGTCCACCTCTTTTTCTTTCCTCCTACTTTCAGTTTGTAAAGTGTGTCTCTACCCTCCGCTACTCCCCTTCTCTTTTCCCCTCCTACTTCTCCTCTTTTCCCCTCCTACTTCTCCTCCTTTATGTCTATAGCATATCCCCCTGTAAGCAAATCTCTCTTCACCCCTTTTGCTTTTCTCTCCTCTCCTCTCCTCTCCTCTCCTCTCCTCTCCTCTCCTCTCCTCTCCTCTCCTCTCCCTCTCTTCTCTTCTCTTCTCTTCTCTTCTCTTCTCTTCTCTTCTCTTCTCTTCTCTTCTCTTCTCTTCTCTCATCTCATCTCATCTCTTCTCTTCTCACCCTGTCAAGCATCTCTCTTTTAATCTCCCTTCCTCTTCAGTCTTCAAACATATCTGTCTCGTTCCTCCTTTCCTTCCTCTCCCCTGTCTCTATGCCCCCCCTCCTCCTCCCCCTTTTTTTCCGCATTTCAACCCAGCCTCAAAGGGGAGTCTTTTTTTATCCCTTCATATTTTGTCCTCAACTTTTTGCATCTTCAACCTCCCTTCCCTTTTCCCTTTCAGTATCTGTGCTCTCGCACCTGCCCCCGTACCCCAGTGTTCTTTTCATCTCTCTCTCTCTCTCTCTCTCTCTCTCTCTCTCTCTCTCTGTCTCTGCCTTCTCGTCTCTCGTGGGTTTTTTTTTTTGCCTCACACTTACCTTTCTGTGCTCCACACCCCCAGTCCCTGTCCTCATTGGTCTCTCAGTGTGTGAAATTCGAGCGATACTTAAATTACAGTGCAGATCACGCTGTGCGAATTACAGGTGATTCCTGGGGGTATGGTAACATCTCTTCCTTACACAGTACCAGTCGGCGCCCCAGAGAGACAACAATAGCAGGGATGGGGGGCATAGACATATGACTGTAATAAATATATAACATGTAAGAGGGGAGCTAGCCAGTGTTGCCAGATGTGTCTAATCAAATCCCACCCAAAAGGTTCTCAAAAAACACCAAAATGGGCTAAATTCCGCCCAATTGCAACAAATTGCATTGATTTCTATGGGCCCAAAACTACAGAAAAAAAAATCGCTGAATGGCCACTTTTACCCGTTTTTACCCGCAAACGGCCATCCCAAAGTAGCCCAATTGGGCGGTTAACCGCCCTATCTGGCAACACTGGAGCTAGCAGCCTTTAATTATGAAGGGGTGATTCACACTCTTCCTGTCCTACTTTCTATACTCTACATGCAGAAATGTCCTCCCATTTTTCTCCTCCGCCTCTCCCTTTCCTCTGTCTCTTCCCCCTCCATCAATGTCATCCCCCCCCTTCTCCTTCTTGGAACTTCTTCCGTCAGTGAATGTGTGTTTGGTTTGGTTGGAGAATGGTGTGTGTGTGTGTGTGTGTGTGTGTGTGTGTGTGTGTGTGTGTGTGTGTGTGTGTGTGTGTGTGTGTGTGTGTGTATGTATGTGTGTGTGTGTGTGTGCGTGCGTGCGTGCGTGCGTGCGTGCGTGCGTGCGTGCGTGCGTGCGTGCGCGCGTGCGTGCGTGTGGTGGATGGGTGGTGGTTGTGGTGGTGGGACTTCATGGGACAGGGGCAGTGGGTTAGGACATCCACTTTTTTGAGCCTGTACTTTACATTTTATACGTACACTGCCTTCTTTTTCTTTGTTGGTGTGTCCTCATATATTATGTGTTTTATGGTGCTGCAACCTCCCTGTCGTCAAGACAAATTTGTCTTTGGTGGAGAGTCTCCACTGAAACCTCACCAAACCTATTGTGTTGGAGTGTACGAGTGTGTGTATGTGAGAGTATGTGCCTATGGTGTCTGACAGTAATTGTGTGTGAGTGTATATTGCGCTTGATGTCCTTATGTTTGTCCTTGTGTACTTCTATTGTGTACTGAGTTGTATACTTTGTCTTCATTTTGGCTGTAACAAGTTATGATGGAGGTGAAAACGACTTTCCCCTTTCGAGGACAATAAAGGCTATCTACTCTAATCTAATCTAATCTAATCTAATCTAATCTAATCTAATCTAGCCTAATCATTTTCTCCTCCTTCCCCCCCATCATACTCTATCCTCTTCTCCGCCTTTTTATCCATTACATCTCCTCTTTCTCTCCCTCTGTCTCTCCAACCTCACCTCTCCCATATCTCATTCACCTTCTTCCATGCATCTCCACATCTTTCATATTCTTCTCGCTTCTCCTTTTTTCCTTCTTCTCACACCATCATTTCTTTCACTTTCTCTTCCCTTCATCCTGACATCTCCCAGCTATCTGGGCAGCTGTGGCCTTGTGGTTAGAGAGTTGGTCTTTCAATCTAGTGGTTGCAGATTTGAATCCCCCCGACCTCTCCCCACATCTCCATCCATGGCTGAAGTGCCCTTGACCAAGGCACCTAAACCCACATTGCTCCAGGGACTGTAACCAATACCCTGAAAAATAATAACTGTAACTCGCTTTGAATAAATGAAAGCGTCAGCTAAGTGTGATGTAAAAATATATCTCTCATGCCAATTCCTCTCTTAATTTACCTCCTTTTTTCTCTTTCGACTCTTTTTCTTCCTTCTATTCCCACTTCTTACACATCTCATTTCTTTCGTCATTTCTTCCTCCTTTCCCCCCCAAACATTTCTTTATTGAACTTTTCTTTCTTCCTATTTCTTCTGGTCTACACATCCTCTCTCTTCTCACCCACCATCCAATGTTTTAAATATCTCTTATCCCGCTCCTTTCCACAGATTTATGACCTAGCCTGAGGGACAGTAGAAGAGCCGGGTTCAGTCCATTGACTTGCTGCTGCCAAAACTTGTTCCCCTCTTGTTGCTGGGTCTTTCCTTCATCTTGCCTCTTCTTTCCAGCCTAACGTCCTAAGATTTTCATAGGAGAGAAAGATATCCCAAACTCTGCCTACCAAATGTAAAGGAGTGTGCTCAAATTCGGTCTCCTAAGGGGGCGTTGCCTCCTCCTTCTTCTTGTCTTTTTGTGGCGTTTGGTGGCGGCTTGCACATGATGTGCGCTACTGCCATCTACTGTACAGTGGCAAGAGAACTCCATTTATTCTCAACCTCAAGACTCCAAAGGTCTCCTAACCGAAGGTCTCCTAAAGGGGCGTTCACCTGGCGTGAATTGGATCCCAGAAATGAACAAGCCTGGGGTATCTTTCTCACCTGTCAAAATCTTTGTAACTTCTCTCATCCCTCCTTTCGCTCCCTATTTCCCCTTTCCTAACGTGTCTCATCCTTCTTTTCTCTCTCTCTCTTTTCCCCCTGCCTGCCTGCAGGTGATGTCCCAAGCTGAGGGCCAGCAGAAGAGTCTGGTTCAGTCCATCGAGTCGCTGCCGACGCGCGGTCCAATCTCCTGCCTGGACCAGGACCTCCTCCTCCTGAAGGCCACCTCAGCCGCCACCCTCAGCTGCCTCGGAGAGTGCCTCAACATCTTGCAGCACAGCAGCGGTCACCACGCCAACAACCATCACCATGGACACAACAATCACCACGGAAACCACCTTAACCACCTGGGCCCCTCTTCTTCCAGCCTCACCCCTAACAACACCACCGCCACCACCAGGCCCGGACCTGGACTTGGGTCTAGATCGGGACCAGGACAGGGACTCGGATCGACTCACGACCCACCCACCGGTGAGTCCAGCCTGGGCCCACCACCCTTCCTCCTGGGGCCCCCGGACCCTGGGAAGGGCCCCATGGAGGTAGATTGCGGCCTATGTCCGTCCTTCTCGGGACCCTTGCAGCTGAACGTGTGCAATAAATGCTGTTGAAAGTAGTGCATGTTCTGTGTTCTGTTCTGTGGTGGTGTTTGTGGGTTGGCGTCGATTTGTCTGTTGGTTTGGTTTGATATGATTGTGTCAGTTGTGTTTTTTTCCCCTCTCATCCATGTTTTTGTTTCCATGTTTCTGTGTCTTATTGTTGTTGTTGAGTGTTACTTTCCATCCATTTCTTCTGTTGTTGACTCAAATGTTATAGATTTGCCTGTCTTGTTGTAACATTTGTCAACAGTGTTTACAACCACAAAATGGCCAACCATTGGTTTGTTCACAAAGACATATTGTGTGCGTGTGTGTGTGTTCGTGCGTGCGTGTGTGCGTGCGTGCGTGCGTGCGTGCGTGCGTGCGTGTGTGTATTTGCAATTTGGCAGGAAGTGACTGAGTTTGTATGCTGATAAAAGAAAGTGAAATATGAGTAAAAACTGAGTAAAATATGTATGAAGGAGAAAAGCAAAAACCAAGAGGTCGATTGTGTGAACTCACTTTCTTACTATGAACTTAATATACATCAGTGTCATGACAAATATCATGCCAAAGACCTTCTTCACAGAGGTGCCTATTGCCAAAGTAGTCTAGTGGCTTGTAAACTCTCCCAGGTCACAAAAACAATCATTATACCAACATAATCAGCTCCAATAAAATCCTTCCAAAGCAAATCTTCTCTGACCCAAGACTGTCTGTCTTTGTTAGGGCCTCCGCTCATCGGCTCCGACAAAGTGCGGAGCACTGCTCCACCAAAGTTCCATTGTTGTCAATACAACCCTGCACACTGGCGCCGATGTCCGTGGACACTCACAGATGTCGGCTAGCGATTAGAGACGAGTTCTATTTTGTTGGAGCCGCCCATTCACTATCCATGCTATGTTCGTATGAAATTGGGTTGGGGTGTCGGAATTTTGTCGGAAGCGAAAGTGCTCCGCAGTGCTGTCGGAACCGATGTGCGGAGGCCCTTAGTTTGCCCATGGACACAGGGGCGACAACATAGGGGGGTAAAGTAGGTCCCAAGTATCGGGGGAGTCATATTGGTCTTATTTTATGTTATTAATACAGGGCTGATAGCCATGCCTGAAATCCATGCCTGATTTCAGGCTTGACAGAATTTGCCCACAAAAAACATTGATAATAATTAGCCATTAGGTTATTCTTATCTCAGAAAGTGTTACAGGTTCAGGGTTTTCTTCTACTATCAGGCTTTAATAATGGTCATACACAGGCAATTAAAAGTTTGAATAATGTGTCAAAATAGGCCTACGTTACGTCACTATGAGTCGTTAGAGCAGGGAAAAAAGTTCAGGCACAGATTTTTTTTCACTATCATCCCTGTTAATATCATATAAACTGAGGGGAGGGAGCAGTCTATTGGAGCTGGATTCCAGAATTTGGTGCTACTGTATGCCCCTGCATGGACCTCTTCGACACTAATCCTTTCTGACCTCTGAAACTTGAGCCTCAAGGAGAGAGGTGATGCTTTGCTGTCCCAACAAGAGAGGTGAGTTAGAGGAGAGAGAATCAAGGACATATGCAAGTGAATCTCCAGCCAAACATATTGTTCACTCAGAAGAAAATCAAAGTCTAGTCAAGCAGTGTGCAGTGTGTCTTTAGGTTTTAAGAGTGTACTAATCCTGCTGTTATTAGCACCTCCCCTGTCTTTTTGTGCAAGTTAGTGTCAGACTAAACAGGAATGGATGAACTTTCCTCCTTAACTTTCAGACGAGTGTAAACAGCGGTACTAAAAAGACCTGGGGTGCATTTCTTGAAACCATAGTTGCTAACTATATGTTGTATTTTCTCGTTTGCAATACAGTTTCCCATTGACAACTATCCAAGTTGCTAACTGGCTAACAACAATGTTTTCATTAGTTCACTCTCTGAAATTTGGATTAAGCATGTATGCAGACATCTTCATTCTCGCTGGAGAACGGACTTCTCGTGATCGTGCCGCTCTCGCAGGAGAGTGGCTGTCCACGCGGTGGACCGATCATCAAAGTGCTTCACGGGGTCCACAGGGACCACTGCACTCAAGAAGCTGAGATAGATTACGTGGCGTATTGGGCAAGGTCGTGCTGAAGTACAAGCCGGGGCGAATAGCCGACTGTTGACTCCGTCAATCAGTCTGGCAAAAGCCATGACGAATCCGTCTCCGTGGACGATGGGAGATGGTCTGATCTTGCTCTATCATTTAAATTAATTGAAGTTCCAAACTCAAATTAAAACCCATATTGTGCTTTATTAGCATGTCTGTTACGTTACAGCGTCGCAATAGCATACAAATAACAAAACGAAAGTGTGAATATAGTTACCTTAACCAGTAGTAACAGAGCTCGCGGGTGAGTTCTACGTCACCACTCTCAACTGTTTGCTGATTGGCGAAACACTGAGAGAACCGAGCTCGAGGCTTTTGCCAGACGATGTGCGGAGCCAAAATCTTTGGGTGGAGTACAGAGGATGGCGTCGCGAGGCTACTGAAGTGCTACCACGGCTGAGAAATGTCTATGCAGTAAACATTCTCGAGCTCGGGAGTACAGGGCGCCAATGAGGGCTCAGGCAGTATCTGATATGCCCGCAGATATGTGCGAACTCTGAGTGGATGATGGTTGGAGAGCAATGGAGTGAGGTTATCTGAGATGAAGCTAGGGCAATACGCGAATCGATAGCGGCGTGAGGGAGGCGAACAGGGAGGTGGTGGGTGCAAGCGAGAAAGAACATTTCTGACTGGAGACAGGTGAGTGGAGAATAAATACTAAAGTTAATTAAGGGGCGTTCCAAATATTCTGTGCGCTGAAATTCCACCGAATGAAGGCAGAGCGGAGAATGAGATGCAGCTGGTTAAAAAGTCGTGCCTATCTTTCGCGCTGAATTCAGACAATTGACATTTGAGCAGAGAATAGAATGCAGGTGGTAATTAGGCATGCCAAATTTCATTACGCTTCTCCCGAACTTTCGTTTTTAACAAAACGTGCATTTCGAGAAACGCACCCCTGGATGAGTGAACATCTTCACAGACAAGGAGATGTGTAACTTGAGACTTGGAGAGAAGGGAAAGGTATGTCTACATGGTGCTATGTGTTGCACAGGGATAAGGTCACAAGGTCATTTGAAGGATGCCAAACAGGTGAGCTTAGGTGGGGGTTGATCCAAGGGGCTCTCCTCCTCCCCCTCAAACTGTGAAGCATATAGTACTGTATCTCTTGTTAAAATGACATTCTATCATTTCTGGAAATATGCTCATTGTGACCTAAATAATTGAGTCGTTATACTTTAACCTTCCTCTCTCTTTCTTTGAGTCATTCTCTTAGTCTGGTGATATTCTGCTACAGTAGTGTCAAGATGGCACATACGCATCATTGACCCAGATCTGGTTCATACGCATCATTGACCCAGATCTGGTTCAATGGCGATGCATGCAGTGTTGCCAGATTGGGTTGTTTCCCATCCAATTGGGCTGCTTAGGATGGCCGACTGCAGGTACAAAATGGGTGAAAAGGCCATTTGGATGGGTTTTTCCTTAACGTTTATGGCCATAGAAATCAATAGAATTTCAAACTGGACAGGATTTAGTGCTTCCAGGCAGGTTTTGAGCTTTTTTTGGGCTGGAAATCAGTCTCATCTGGCAACCCTGGATGCATGTTAGTTTGGAGGTACAAGTTGAATCACGAGACTCAGAGAGTGACTGGAGGAAAGGTAAGGTAAGGAAAGGTAAGGTAAGGAAAGGTAAGGCTCAATTATCTAACGAGAGTGAGGCAGGGAATTAACATATTTCGAAGGAGATATGAAGAATTCACATAGTATTTCCATGGTGGAATGTCGCTTTGATGTTAAGGAAGGGTCCAGTAGGGCAGGGGGGGAGAGGGGTGACCACCTCACACTACCTCTTGTCTTCCCTCCCTCCCTCCCTCCCTCTCTACCTTCCTTCCTTCCTTCCTTCCTCCTTCCTATGTCTCCCTGTTTCTGTCTATCTGTGTGTCTGTCTGCAGTCACCTTGCCCTGTGTGATAGGCAGAGGCCTGTGCGGGATGGGACCCCCCAGTCGCAAGTATAAGTCAGTCTCGTCCTTTCGCTGCCTGCCAGGAGCGCCATGTGTGGATCTTCCCCATGAGCTCGAGCCATGTAGTAGTTTCCATGCACCTCACTCTCCCTAGCTCTGCCCCTCCTCTGCCTCCCTTCCTCTTCCTTCCTTCCTTCTGTTTTCTTTCATTCACAGGACCCCAGACAGTACAGGGCTGGTGGAATGGTACAGTATGGTGTAGAAGATAAGATGCCATTGCTGCCAAGCAAAGCTGCTGTGTGGTGTATTAGAGAATAGTGTGGGGTGCAGAGCGGTGGCTGTGTGAAGGTTTCAGCCTGAAGGTTTCAGGACTTTCTAGTCTCCGGTAGAGATGTTTTTATGTTGGAGTCCTGAAGGACACAGCCACAACTCTTCATCTCCTCCTATAGTAGTAGATCCATCAAGAAAAATCAAAGACAGGACTTAACAGGATAAAAGACAAGGGGACTTTTGCATGTACTGCAGCCCAACTATTTGGAGGCACCACGATTCGCTGTATGTAGGTTTGGCAGGACCAGGACTGGTTGGTGTAAGGTCGACAGGGGGTCGACAGACGATGCATCTTGTATGTCCAAGACCAGGGTTTCCCAAACTATGGTGCGTGCAGCAATGGTGGATATGTGTTTTTTTTATCCAACATTAATGAACATAAGGTAGTTTTAATTGTTTGATGAATCGTATGCTGGAAGGAGCCATCTGTATCTCCTAGACTTGTCATGCAACAAGTTCCATTGTAGTGATGGCAGAAAAAAATGCCAGGTCGATTGGAAATGAGGATTGCCCAAAATGTGCGGCTGTGCAACATTTTCTTAGGGGGTGCGCGGAACACATTGAAATGTAAAAGGGGATGCACGAAGGGAAACGTTTGGGAACCGCTGTCCAAGACTATTCACCCTGCATCCAGTCCAGCTCAGTCCTGTTACCCATTGATGAGGAGCCCTTGCTTCGTTCTTTCTCTCCCATGTCCTGTTTGTGCCCCGCTTGCCCCTCAAGAAGCAGTTACTGAAATTGAAGTTATTTTGTTGTTGTTGTTGTTTTGGCTGTTGTTTCGGCCTCCCTTGGCCTGGGCTTCTGGTCAAGCCTACTACACTAAGCCTACTACAAGTAGCAGGATTACCGAAATCTCCCCGAGAGCTGAACAGAACAGAGACGGGAGCCTTGACCCATAAAAGACTCCAGAAGCCAGGGCCAAGAGAGCTGGGTGTCATTTGTTTACGTTTTTTCATTTGTTTGTTTGCAAACGGCAAAGCTCCTTGAATGCGGAGTTGTGTGACCTTGCTCTCAAGCCTCTTAAGTGGTGGGCCTCATTTGGAGGCTACAGTATTTGTTGGCATGCTACCTTCTGGCTGCTATGTCCTTGCTGACGAGACCAGGGTCAATGGGTGGAACAAACAGTTTCCAGACAGGTCTAGGAAGGTTCAGAAGAGAAAAGGGGCTGCAGAGGAAGTGTACTGTACTATGGGACAAGAGGGAGGGTGACGGAGGGGAAAAGGAGGGGGTGGGTGGGGGCGCGGAGTTTGTGATCTTGTGAGTCCACACAGCCTGTGCAAAAGGAGTGAACAGGAGCAGAATCAATCGAGCGACCCCAAAAAAGGTAACTTTAGTGCAAAACTTGCTCAAATTATTTTCCCCCTGCGCTTTAGCGTGATTGTGTCTCTTGCATGTCATGCCGTGCCCATGTTTGACCTGGTCTGATTTGGACTGATGGAGCTTTCTCTTTGCATCATGTATGCACATTGCATGCATGGTTTTTGCTGTGCCTCGCTCGCTGCCTTTTGCCTGGCTTTGTGTGTGTACTGTGTGTATGAATGCTTGTGACTTGGTCAAGGAAACTTTTGACAAGATAAGAGGTCTTGTCCTGGAAAATGAAATGCACAATTATCTTCACTCTCATGAAAGTGGTTATTACCACCCTAAACCCTAATGAATATAAGAACTGCTAATGGTTATGCATTTAGGTTCTTTATGTTCTAAATTTAATTCATTGATTGAATTGATTAACTTGATAATAAAAGAGGCTAATACCACCCTAAACCCTAATTATTATAAGAAGCATTTAGGTTCTTTATGTTCTAAATTTAATTCCTTGATTCACTTGATAATGACATTTTCAGGCTTTTAGATAGAGCATATACCAGAGTGCAGAAAACCCTAAAAATCTTAAAAAGGGGATGGCTTGGCTTGCCAGCGTGGTGTCAGGCAGTTTGTCTCTAGACTGACGTGATCTGGGCAGGAGACGAGCCATCTCAGCACATCGTTCCAGCTGCTCATAATAGGGAGGCATTTAGGCCTTCACACACGCCAGATTTACACAGGCAGTTAAAAGGTAGCCTGGTCCTGACCATCCCATAATACTTCCATTTCAACAGTGCGGAGCCAAGTCTCTTGACGGAAGT
Source organism: Engraulis encrasicolus (assembly GCF_034702125.1). Lineage (NCBI taxonomy): Eukaryota > Metazoa > Chordata > Actinopteri > Clupeiformes > Engraulidae > Engraulis > Engraulis encrasicolus. Next base: position 45,056,043 of record NC_085876.1, read on the forward strand.
ACGTAGGATGGTGCGCAACGCAAGGCTAGTTAAAAGGGCCAAGGCTTTCTCTGTTTTAGCCAGATGATGCATCCAGTCCCTTGGCTATTAGAATAAGAGTTCAGCATTTTCCGTGTGTTACAAAATTGCAGTTCTGCTATGACTGCTATCTGTGTCCACACGAACAAAAGAGAGAAACAAGGAATTTCCCTTAAGTGAGGGTTGAGTTCTCTGTAGATTTGTATAGAGGTTATAATATAACACATATGCGCTGCAGCATCTGCAGATCATTTATGTGAGGGTTGCATTTTCCTGAATTCCCTGTAGATTTGCATAGAAGTTATAATACAGTATAATACATATGTACTGTATGTGCTGCAGCATCTGCTGATACTTTATGTGCTGCCAATTATGAAACTCCTCTTGATGGCAAAAGTGATGGGACAGAAATTACCATAAGATTTATTAGTCAGCTTGAACTATTTATCATAAAACGTAAATAAAGTAATCTATTAATTAGATTTGCAAATTTGCAGTAAATTATAAAATATCTTCATAATATGCAGTTTATCAGTTTTATACTTTGGCTTCAAACTACAACATCATCAACATAGACATTCATAAGATCTATTAGTCAGCTTGAATTATTTATCACAAGAAGTAATTTTAATCTATTGATTTAATTTGCCCTACATTACAAAATGTCTCCATAGTATGCAGTATTAAGGCTTCAATATTGGTATCAATATTATGGTTTGACTTAAAACTACGACATCATCTATGTAGACATCCTTGCAGGCTTCACCAACGGTCTTTCAAGCATTACCAATTGTGCTGATAATAAAAGGGAAGGAGCTGCCTTGCATGTGTGCATTTCTGCACAGTAAATGTTGCAGTGTTAATTCAACACTTAGAGAGTTCATTTAGGTCCAAATTATGTCAAATAAACTCTCTAAGTGTTAAATGAGCACTGCAGAATTTACTGTGTGTGAGTATGAGGAGTGTTTTCTCTGACTGTCTGGTTATGTGTTTTGATAGATTCGTTAGATGCCATCCCGTTTTGGACTGTGCCCAGATGTGTGTCATCAGAGAGGCTGGGGAGCGGGGATGAGACATCACTGGGTACCCCCGAGCCAGCTCTGGCTCTGAAGAAGAAGGCCCTGCCACAGAATTCTGAGGTAATACTACTTTTCCTATGCTTTCTAATGAATCCTATGATTTCTAATGATTTCTAATTTCTTATCACCAAGGTACGATTTACCGAGAAAAAACAAAAAAAAACCTGAACAGAGAACGGGGTATATTTTCTAGATTGTAAGCAATATCTATGGAGAATTAAGTCATGTTATGTAGAAGAAGTGCAGATATCAAAACCAGAAGGGGAGAAACCCCCCACCCTTGCATCCATTAATGACTAATTTTATGCAGGGGCTGGCCCAAAATAAGTTTGAGTAATCAGTGTGTGATGTTCTTGATTGGTTCTTGGTTCTCTTGGTTCTTGATTCATAAGTCTTATATCTCTCTACCTGTCTTACACCTACACCTGTCTCAAGAAAGGATTGTGTACAGGGATACACACATTTTGTTTCCTGTTGCCATAAGGTGGTGGATTGTGGGAAATGCAGTTTTTGATGGAGCTTCCACCTCTGCATTTACTTGTTGATCTTGTTTCACTATTGTTTTGTGGCACCAGTGCCAGGTTTGCCTTGTGCCGCCAGGGGTCAATGCAGCTGCAATGCAGCCTTATGTCCCATCACTTCATCTTCAGCATTTTTCTGAGATTTTTGGAGTGACCTGGACCCTGTTTCTCGAAAATCCTCTTTGCTAACCAGTTAGCAACTTACCAGCTTTCTAATGAGAAATTGCATTGCAATTAAATAAGTTGTTAACTTAGTTAGCAACGACTCTGCTGGGAAATGCACCCCAGATCTGAATTCCTACCTTTGTGTTTACTTTACTGCATTTCACTTCATTTTATTTCATCATTGTTGATTTTGTGGCAGCAGTGTCAGATTTGTTTTGGGTTGTCTGAGGTCAACAGGGCTGCAGTGTACTGTACCGCAGGCTTCTCTGCTGCTATCACTTCATCTTTAGCAACCTTGGCTCTCCAAATGTCAACATAATTACCGCGCTGGCTCAGAATTTCCATGCTCTGTCTCTGTCTCTGTCTCGTTCTCCCTGCCTCCCTCCCTCTCTCCCTCTCCCTCTCTCAATCCATCTCTCTCTGTCCTCTCTCTCTCTCTCTCTCTCTCTCTCTCTCTCTCTCTCTCTCTCTCTCTCTCCCTCTATCTCTCTCTCTCTCTCTCTCTCTCTCTCTCTCTCTCTCTCTCTCTCTCTCTCTCTCTCTCTCTCTCTCTCTCTCTCTCTCTCACTGGATGATTTTCTCTTCTCATTCGTTTTTCCCTTTTTTCATTCGTTCTGGCCCTTCACCCTCCACTCTCAGTCTACTTTTTCCTTCACGTCCCACTTAGCAGAATACGTGAGTGAGTTTAAATGGTCTCGTCGTCTGTGTAGGCTACAGCGGCATTGTTGTTGTTGTGTCTTCCACTGAAACCCACTGCCCCATTTCTCTTCCACACGTGGGCCTTAATACCAGTGGGGAATAGCTCATTGCTCTGCCAGTGGGATTCTTTGCTTGTTACTGAAAATAGCATTTTATTACAGCACTGGGTCAATTATGTTTTAGTAACAGCACACGTCAGGGTGTTGCAACAACAGCTAATGACACTATTGTATGGATTGTTTTGTTTAGTTTCTTTTTAGTTTTTAGTGGATCATCTAAGCCAGGGGTGGGGAACTTTTTTCATTCGAGGGGCCACTTCAAATTCATCGGAGGGCCGTAAAAGTCCTCCGAGGGCCGTATTATGAACACAAACCAGGATTTCCCCCTGCACTTTAGGCATATATTCAAGGCAGCCACCTTTAAAACAGACCCCACCTTCTCTAGGTCCCCTGAATATAATTTAATTGTATTGGAAATTTATTTTATACGTTTCCTTTACAAAATATATCCTATTTCACGTGAAGCTGCATGACATTAAAACTATATCGGCGGCCGGATAAAACGGCCTCAAGGGCTCAACGTCTGGGCCTAAAAAACGTCATTGACCCTACTACTACTACTACTACTACTATTACTACTACTGCTACTACTACTACTACTACTACTGCTACTGCTACTGCTACTGCTACTACTACTACTACTGCTACTACTACTACTACTACTACTACTACTACTACTACTACTACTGCTACTACTACTACTGCTACTACTACTACTACTACTACTGCTACTACTACTACTACTACTACCACTACTACTACTACTACTACCACTACTACTACTTACGCTCATTACGACATTACTACAATATGACATTACAAACATACTTCACTAACTACCACTTAGTCCTTACCATTCTTATAATCTTCTAATAGTGGCTGTGTCTTAAGGGGATCATTAACTGCCATAGCGGCCGGGTACAACATGGAAAGTGGATCAAAAGAAAAAGACAAAGAAAAAATAGCCGTTTGATGAAGCCAAATCTCCAGTTCTGTTCTCTCCCAACTGCTTTTAGTCCGCCCGATTCTCCGAGACAGACATCATTATATTGTAGCCTGCTGTGTGGGAGGGTGTTTCAGCGACAAAAAATATGTCTGGATGACGAGAGGTGGGGGTGGAGGAGAGATTCTCACTAACAGACTGCTTTGTCGGTCTGTCTGTCTGTCAGTCGGTCTGTCAGTCAGTCGATCTGTCTGTCGGTCTTTTAGTCTGTCTGTCTGTCAGTCAGTCTGTCTGTCAATCTGTCTGTCAGTCGGTCTGTCTGTCTGTCTGTCTCTGTCTCCTCCACAGTGTGTTCATTTTCACACATCCTTCTCACTATCTTTCGCCAGGCGGCTTCAGAACTTACAGCACCACTTGTTACATTCTGATTAAGACTGTTTTCAGAATCAAAATCAGAATCACTTTCCACATTATGCTTTAAAACGTATACCTACAATAGTACGGACGGTGCCCTAGTCGGTTGAGCCATGGCCATGGCTAAGGTCAGATCTTCAACTTTTTCACTCTAACTATTGCTCTACAGCACTAGTTCTTAACCTGGGTCTGCAAACAGTATTTTGTCTGTGTTGAGGTTTATACCAAAATTGTACAAATTAAAACCAAATTCAAGCATATTTCTTGGCTCCCAAGTAATCCCACGAAGGTAGTGAGGATTAATGTCCCGAGCAAGAGACGATGGAACTAATCACTTGCTGCTCTACGGTATACTCAGAGTTCTACTAGCACATTCTCATGCTCCTTTCATACACAGTTTATATATAGCTCATTTTATCGACTTTCATCTTTGAGTTATACATTTTTAATAAATTTGCTCTATTCTGATTAAGCAGCCGGCTTTAATCACATTGGGTGCAAATCCTCTTACATGGATTTCTTTTTCATTCTCCTCAATTCTTCAATTTCATTTTCTCTCCTGGTTAACTGTACAGTTCAGTTCAACTCTGTCTCTGTCTCTCTGTCTCTGTCTCTGTGTCTCTGTGTCTCTGTCTCTGTCACTGTCTTCCTGTCTCTGTCTGTCTCTGTCTCTGTCTCTGTGTCTGTCTGTCTCTGTCCCCTGTCTCTGTCTCTGTCTCTGTCTCTATGTCTGTCTCTGTCTCTTTCGGTCTCCCTGTCTCTGGCTCTGTCTCCGCCTCACTCTGTCTGTCTGTCTGTCTGTCTGTCTGTCTGTCTGTCTGTCTGTCTGTCTGTCTGTCTGTCTGTCTGTCTGTCTCTCTCTCTCTCTCTCTCTCTCTCTCTCTGTATGTTAAAAGTTCTCAGGGTTTGGGGCGGTGTGTGTGTGTGTGGAAAGTAGGTCAGACAGGAGGAGAGCGAGAAAAAGAGCGTGAAGAGGGAGAGGAGGAGAGAAGAGGAAGAAGGAGCGAGAGAGAGAGCGAGGGAACCGTGTCCCCAGAGAAGGGGTCTTGTGCTTGCAGTGTGCTTGCTCTTATTATAAGGCTGTGATGTCAGAGACTGATGTCGGAGTCGGAAAGAGTCTCTAAAAAAGCTGGAGGTCCCAAATAATATCCGGGATCTGTGATGGAAACCAAAGGCATCATTCATTTTTAGATTTTGTGAGGAATGTATTTCGATTGCATTAGTCTGACACTATGTGCAATTCTCTTTGTGCTCTTTTTGTACATGTGCATCCCAGAGCTTGAACTGAATACAATTCACCATATAATTTTGATGTTTTTTTTGAGAGAGAGAGAGAGAGAGAGAGAGAGAGAGAGAGAGAGAGAGAGAGGATAAAGAAAAGGTTAGTTAAATAGAGAGAGTTGAAAGTTCACTGGCATATTTTCAAATATTTTCGAATTTGTTTGAATCCTACCCTATCCAGTTCTGATTTATTCTTCAGACATACATTTTGAATGTGACCTTTCTCAAAAATGATTACGTGTGATGGATACATAACTATCCACTCCTTCCCTCCCTCCCCATCCAGTGGCAGAACATTTGCCCACAGGGCCCCAGGGCAAAACACTGATGGGCCCCACCATACGGACATGCCAAGGTCACAATCAGGCCCCCTCCACCAATATGAGAGGATCCTGAGCCCAGGGTAAAATGCCCTGCTTGCCCCGTCTATTACAATACATTACATTGCATTTGGCAGACGCTTTATAACCAAATCGACTTTCAAAAGAGGACATAATCATAGCCAACATCACAAGCAAATACAAAGTGCACATGAAATATGCAGAACAACAAGTGCAGTTGCAAAGAAGGGTTAGTTTTTTAAATTTTATTATTATTATTATTTTAAGAGTACACACACAGCACACACACATAAACTAAACAAAAATAAACATCATGTCAAGAGTCTGCCCTTGGGCTAGGCCAGCTCTCTAGAAGATACTCTCGAAAGAGGAAGGTCTTTACTTGTTTCTTGATGTGCTTAGTCTTACTGCCTCTGGGAGACCGTCTGTACATAGGTTTCCCGTTAACAAACATTCCCACTGTGAGGAGGGGCAAGATGCTGAGCAACTGCCAGCCAACCACATGAGCACATTGTTTGAGTGACATCAGTTTTCTTTTTTTGTGGTCTTTTTAGACTTTATTATGGACAGGACAGTATGAGAGGTTGACAGGAAGCAGATGGGGAGAGAGAGAGAGAGAGAGAGAGAGAGAGAGAGAGAGAGAGAGAGAGAGAGAGAGAGAGAGAGAGAGAGAGAGAGACGGGGAGGGGTCGGCAAAGGACCTGGGCCGGGAATCGAACCTGGGTCAGCCGCATGGCTGGCGAGTGCCCTACCGGATGGCCACGGCAGGGCCAAGTGACAGCAGTTTTCAGTTGAAGAGTGAGCAGCCAGGGGTGCGTGCGCAAACAGGGATTGTTTACAAACGGGAAACCTGTCTATAGCTTGCCAGGCCGTGCCCTCCTAGTGACGCAACACCTTCAGCGTTGCTACCAGTCAGGTCAAGAGCAATGCAAGTACTTTCTGAACTCCCGTGAAATCGGGAACTCCGCTCACTTTTTTGGAATGCAAACAGCCATTAGCAACTCAAGGGAGGCGGGTCAACCATGCCGTTTGGGAAATGTTAATTGTTATGTTTTTGGTCAGACCAAAAAAGTCTCAAGGAGATTTGAAAGTCGATGATAATCAGGCTAGTCTATAGCTCCACTTCCCTCCCAATCACCATCTGACAGTCATCCCTGCCCCTCTCTTACAGATGCCCAGCTGTGTAACGATGTTTGGCGGCTGTCGTAGCTGGTTTTGTGTGTATTAATATGCAATGAATGAACGAAAGAATGATGGGAAGAAAGTTGTCGGCCGGAGAACAACAGCAGAGGACATAGTCATAATAAGTTTGCCAAACCTGATAAAGTTTGCCGTCACATTCTCTCTGTGTGTAGTGTGTGTGTGTGTGTGTGTGTGTGTGTGTGTGTGTGTGTGTGTGTGTGTGTGTGTGTGTGCGCGTGTGCGTGTGTGTGTGTTTTTGTGTGTGTAAAAGGTGTGTGTCTCAGACAATTCTGTGTGAATGATGGCAATATTAACAATACTCGGCACCTAGTACCACCTGACACTTCACATAATATCCAATTACAGTGTGTGTGTGTGTGTGTGTGTGTGTGTGTGTGTGTGTGTGTGTGTGTGTGTGTGTGTGTGTGTGTGTGTGTGTGTGTGTGTGTGTGTGTGTGTGTGTGTGTGTGTGTGCGCGCGCGCGAGTGTGCGTGTGTTTGTGTGCGAGTGTGCGTGTGTTTGTGTGCAAGTGTGTGTGTGTTTGTGTATGGGTCAGACTCCTCCAATATACATAATTACCTTTCTTCTTCAGAGGTGTCTTGAGGACATAGTGTGCGCGAGAGAGAGAGAGAGAGAGAGAGAGAGAGAGAGAGAGAGAGAGAGAGAGAGAGAGAGAGAGAGAGAGAGAGAGAGTGCAGGCTATAAATTGGAAAGTGCATGTTCTTGAGGGGATGTGGGGGAAAAAGTTGAGTATCAACTTTACTTTATGGAAAGGCACTGCTCATATATCATGTTCATCAGTTCAATAAATAGTGTTGACCCACCTTTGGATAAAACTGTCCTGGGCAGGATTTGGTGCACAGAAAAGATAAGAAGAGTTCAGATGCAAAACCCCCTAACTCCATTTCTGAAGACCTGCACTTCTATATTTTTAGAGAATCCCGTTGTTGGTTTGGTTTACATTCATGTACTTGATAATACATATAAATAGTTATATTACATAAAAATAAAAAATAAAAAATAAACAAATAAATAAATAAGCAATTTTAATAGCTTTGTATTAAATGAAAATGAATGAAGATTATTTTCTGAAATGGCACTTAGGGGGTTTTGCATCTGAACTCTTCATAAACAAGCTTTTTGTTTGAACTGGCCAACAAACAGGGGCGGATCTACCCAGTGGTGTAGTCTACGTAGAACGCAGGTATACGGAGTATACCCACTTCTAAATTTTAGGGGCTTTCAGTATACCCACTTAAAATAGATTGATCCATTGTTTAGAATAGCATAAATATACAGTAAACCCACTTCAAAAAATGCTTGAATATACAGTATACCCACTTCAAAAAAGTAGACTACACCGCTGGATCTACCCATTTTGCCCATCTGCCATTCTGGGCAAATTTGGTCCAGGCCCTTGGCAAGTTCGCCTCTGCCAAAAAAAAAAAAACTTTCATCAGTGTTTGTCTGTCTGTCTGCTGATCTGTCAGTCGTTTTGGAGATGGAATCTTCAGTCAGTCCCCTCACGCAGCGTCTCCGGGGTGACGAGACATGTGTCGACAGCTGTTGACTGTGTGTGTGTGTGTGTGTGTGTGTGTGCGTGCGTGCGTGCGTGCGTGCGTGCGTGCGTGCGTGTGTGTGCTTGCGTGCGTGCGTGCGAATGGGTGTGCATGTGTGTGTCGTGCCTTGACATTTTCCTCAAGATGGAGCGTCCTGCCAAAGCTCATTATTACAGTCACACACACACACACATACACACACAAACACACTCTCCTAATTACAGCCGACAGTCTCATCAATTCTTGCATCGTGAGCCATCATGGCCCTCGGTCTCTGGAGGGATGGGGGGCAGTCACGTCTGCAGGGATCGGGGTGCTAGCTTTATTTAGGTGTCATCGTAGGGCCGGGCTCCTACACTACATTTGATGTAGTTTATGGTAAACTTAATTATTATTTTTTGTTATTGTTTTTGAGCTTTTATTCCTTCTAGCTTTGAGGTGTTGATTGGCCACTGCTCATCTGTTTATAAGGTGCAGGATTCAGTTGAAATTTCTGTATAAAAAGGAGACGATACAGACACTTCAGGTCTTTTTTGTGCAAAGCTTTTCTTGAGATTATGTAAAGTAAATTCCTTGAATTCCTTTATTTCTGACAGGACAGTAGGCCTAGAGACAGGGGGATGGGGTAGTGACCTCAGGGGGGAATCGAACCCGGGTCTCTGGTAGGGGTGTAAATAATAATCGAAATGTATCACTACATCGATCCTACGAATCAAATCGTATTAAGTATCGGCGATAATCTGATCGCTGGCCCCTGCCCAATGCCCTAGCTGTTACTTGTGCAACATAATAAAAGTGATTGGGGAAAATAAATCTAATCAAATCGTATTGTATCATGGGGTATTCTTAAGTATTGAAAGTAATCGAATCGCTTCCTTCAAAAAATGATACCAAATCGTATCGTCATGTAAGCTCTGATTTACAGCCCTAGTCCCTGGTGTAACAGTACGGTACAGTACAGTAGTTGGCTATTTGAGCCACGAACTTTATTTTAGGGTTAAGAGGTTAGCCACTAATAAGGACCTAGCAAGCTCAAGCTCTGATTTTGCTCAACACGCTTGGTTGTATAAGCCAATTATACAGGCAGTAATTGGGCATGTACTGTCCTAGTGGTTCACTTTATTCTATTCTAAAGTGCTTCTGTGAAAGTGCTTCACAACTTTTTTTGGAATAAGCATCCCCTTGACCTCATCGTAAGGGAGGGGGGGGGGGGGGACTAGAGCGTGGCTCGGGCCGGTTTTTTCTGTCCGAGCCCGGCCCTCAGCCGACAGAAAAGAGATCAACCCCGACCCGAGCCCGAGACTAATTAAAATGTTTGTGTCCGAACCCGTCCGAAGCCCGAGACCACTGTAATAACAACAGAACCTGTGCGCAAGCAATATTTTCTATGTGGCCTCCTTCATACTCAAAATAGCACGTGATAAATAGCCAGGAAGGGCAACTAGGATGAGGCAATTTGCTGTAGCCTAATTTAGTTACGCACGCATAGTAAGTATAAACACACGCATACATGTGACAGCGCACCTTATGTTTCTTTCGGTTAGACCAGAGATGTTGGGTTCTGTGATCAAATGCATGGGAGGGGCGTGAGAGGATAAGAAAGGCGAAAACTAACGAATACGATTTGGATGCAGTCAGCGCAGCTATGGACGCATTTGTTACGTTACTGTTAGTGCAAATAAATCCCCGCGAGCCGGTGAAGATGCCACTCCTTGTCGTAAAGGATGGGCTATAAGTTCACCCCGAAGAACAGTAGCCTGTTCGGCCCTCCAAGAGAATGTCATTTCCCTGATGTCCATGCGGTCAATATAAAATCAGGAAAGGTTGCACGCGCATAGTTACAACTGTAGGCTACAGTAAAAGTGACAAGAATTAAGAACCTACGTGAAGGACATGAAATGTCACAGCGGACAAAGTAGTAACAGGAAACCTCTCCCTACCTTAGGCAACTCCACGTAGCGTGTGCGTCTTCTTTAATCCATATTATGCTCCTTGCTACCCCTTGCTGGAAATGTAATCCTTGGCGAGCAATGCAGTGACAAACTTCGTCATTTTATGTTCAACATTTAAGACAGCACCGAAGGCATGCTAAAACATGGCCTACACTAGGCCTACAACAAAAGACCACGCGTTCACTGACAACTGTATTTGGCGCTTATTAAGAAAGCAAGTTGACTCGGCATTCCTGCTCGGCTGACTGGGAGTGAGCGTCCATGTTGCCACTGGTAACTGGCGCGTGCATACAGCCAATAATAATCACTCGCACGAGTAGCCTACCAACATTTTCATTTACGCATATTCAATTACTTATTTTTTAATCACAAAACTGCCGTTTGCATGAACTGAAACGTTTCCTCTGATTGCTTACAATTTTCACAATGTCTGTTTGGTTCAAGCCCGAGCCCGACCCGAGTCCGACAGATATTCTATTTTTTATGTCCGAGTCCGGCCCGGCCCGTCGGGTTCCGACCCGGCCCGTCGGGCTTCGGTCGGGTTGCCATGCTCTGGGGGGGACACCAATGCCCCCCTTAGCATTAAAAAAAAAAAATAAACTTTTTTTCTGAGACAGCTACTATTTCATACTGCAAAATCAGTACTGTAACTGAGTCGGGGTAAGCAGGTCAACCTGGGTAATAGATGCCTAAAACTTGTTTTTAGTGACAGTCAAGTGTTTAGTGCAGGGATGTCAAACTCAGGCCCGCGGGCCAGACCACGGAGTCATTTTATTTGGCTCTCGAGATCATTTCAAATGTGTATTACAGTTGGCCCACATTATTCTCTATATACTGTACACTATACAGTACAGTATATATATACTGTATAATGTAATATAACTTGAACAGGAGATTTTGTGCCTCACAGGGATCACAGGGAGTGGCATAGGCCAGTGTATCACTACATCCCAGTGCATCAGTGAAACTACAACATATGCTCATATACTACAACAAACTACCATAATGACAGGATGACAGGATGAGTGTTCGTGAAATACAGTATGTCCAGATCAAAAGTTCAATAAGTCAATATGTTGAGTTCGGCACCGTGACTTCATCCGTGATTTTGATTTTGGCCCTCTGTGAATTTGAGTTTGACACCCCCCTGGGTCTAATGCAGTGTTTCCCAACCAGGGGTACGTGTACCACTAGGGCAGTGTTTCCCAACCAGGGGTACGTGTACCACTAGGGGTACGCGAGCACACTGCAGGGGGTACTTGGAAAAATGTTATTTTTACATCAAATGAATGGGGCAGTCACATAAGGACGGAGAAAGTGATATAGAACATGAATTAGGGGGTACTCATGGCACAACTAAGAGGTTTAGGGGGTACGCGAGACAAAAAAGGTTGGGGATCACTGCTGTAATGAGTCTTTCATGTGGCCTGCAGAGCCTTTACAAGACAGACTACTTTTAAATCCAAATTCATATGGACACTCAATATTTGGTAATAACACTTTACTTGACGCCGGCGTCATATGTACGATGGTGTCATAACATTGTCATAATGTGCCATGAATGTGTCATAAACATTGTCATAAACATTGTATGGCTTTGTCTTTAAGTGAAATTCGGTTATGACAGACAGGGCGAACAATGTCAACTTTTCATGGCCATAAAATAGCTCTGACTTTGTCATTATTTTTATGACTCGTTCATGACATTATTATGACACTGTTATGACGCTGTTATGTCATACGTATGACACCGGCGTCAAGTAAAGTGTTACCCAATATTTTTTTAATTACTTCCTAAAACGGGGTTATTGTGAACTTAGAGTTAACCAAGTCCATGGGCTACATGTAAATACCATTCCATATGTGCAGGTATGGCAAAGCTGAGTTATGTCACCGTCCATACACTATTTCTTATTATTGACAGGGGAGAGTTGCCCACGACATCTGTCCCTTCAGTCAATACTCTATACCGATGTGCCCCTTGGGAGA
>NC_085876.1:45070744-45078244 GCF_034702125.1 Engraulis encrasicolus
GTGTGCGTGCGTGCGTGTGTGTGTGTGTGTGTGTGTGTGTGTGTGTGTGTGTGTGTGTGTGTGTGTGCGCGTGCGCGTGCGCGTGCGCGTGCGCGTGTGCGTGTGCGTGTGCGTGCCTGCCTGCCTGCCTGCCTGCCTGCCTGCCTGTGTGTGTGTGCATGCACATGTGTAAGTAAGACTGCTTGCTGGGCTTTGTAGACCTTTCCCTCATAGAGCCGTCCACCCACACAATCTCTTGGCACCTACAGAGAGAGAGAGAGAGAGAGAGAGAGAGAGAGAGAGAGAGAGAGAGAGAGAGAGAGAGAGAGAGAGAGAGAGAGAGAGAAGAGAGAGAGATTGGAAAGAGAGAGAGAGAGAGAGAGAGAAGATTATCAAGACGGGGAGAGAGAGGATAAAAGGTTAGTTTAATGATAATGAGAGAGAGAGAGAGAGATGAATGATAAAAAAGAGAGGGAAAGAAATGATTAAAAAAGAGAGGTATAGGTAGGGAGAAAAGGAAGTGATCTGGTGATTGGAGTGATGTATGCGTGGGCATGGTTGTAGTGAGTTATGTGGGCATGGTTGTAGTGATATATGTGTGGGTATGATTGAAGTGATGTATGGGTGGCATGATTGGAGTGATGTATGCGTGGGCATGGTTGATTGGAGTGATGTATGCGTGGGCATGATTGGAGTGATGTATGCGTGGGCATGATTGGAGTGATGTATGCGTGGGCATGATTGGAGTGATATATGGGCATGATTGGAGTGATGTATGCGTGGGCATGATTGGAGTGATGTATGCGTGGGCACTGGGCATGGTTGGAGTGATGTATGCGTGGGCATGGTTGGAGTGATGTATGCGTGGGCATGATTGGAGTGATGTATGCGTGGGCATGATTGGAGTGATGTATGCGTGGGCATGATTGGAGTGATATATGCGTGGGCATGGTTGGAGTGATGTATGCGTGGGCATGGTTGGAGTGATGTATGCGTGGGCATGATTGGAGTGATGTATGCGTGGGCATGATTGGAGTGATGTATGCGTGGGCATGATTGGGTAAAGAGGACACATGGAAAGGGAAAGGAAGACACAGTGGAGGGCAGATAGAGGAGGAGGAATAGGAGAAGGAGAATGATAGAACAGGGGGAATAGGAGAAGGAGAACGATAGAACAGGGGGAATAGGAGAAGGAGAACGATAGAACAGGGGGAATAGGAGAAGGAGAACGATAGAACAGGGGGAATAGGAGAAGGAGAGCGATAGAACAATGAGAGATAAAAGAGCCGGAAAGACAGAAGAGACTGGGGAGAGAAGGGAGGGGAAAGATGGGGGTGTCTACTAGAAATCTCCAAATTAGAGTGACAAGGTAGCGGCATGTGTGTGTGTGAGTGTGTGCGTGCGTGTGCGTGTGTGTGTGTGTTTGTGTGTGCATGCGTGTGTGTGTGTGCGCGTGTGTGTGTGTGTGTGTGTGTGTGTGTGCTTGTGTGTGTGTGTGTGTGTGTGTGTGTGTGTGTGTGTGTGTGTGTGTGTGTGTGTGTGTGTGTGTGTGTGTGTGTGTAGGAGGACAGGGGTCTTTGGGTCTCTCTGCCTGACGGTTAATTAAGGAAGACGATTCAGGCAGCTGGTACGATGACAGTGACAATAGTGTGTGTCTGTGTGTGATCGAGAGAGAGAGAGAGAGAGAGAGAGAGAGAGAGAAAGAGAGGAGAATGTGAAAATGTGTGTGTGTGAGAGAGCGAATGAGAAAAACAGGAGAGAGAGAGAGGGAGAAAGAGAGAGAGAGAGAGAGAGAGAGAGAGAGAGAGAGAGAGAGAGAGAGAGAGAGAGAGAGAGAGAGAGAGAAATAGAGGAGAATGTGAAAATTTGTGTGTGTGTGAGAGAGAGTGAATGAGAAAAAGGCGAGAGACAGAGAGTAGAGAGAGAGTGAGAGGGAGAGAGCGAGAAAGAGAAAGAGAGGAGAATGTGAAAATGTGTGTGTGAATGAGAAAAGGGGGGCGGGGGAGAGAGAGAGAGAGAGGGTGAGGGGGAGAGAGAGAGAGAGAGAGAGGGAGAGAGCGAGAGCGAGGGAGACACTGCTTTGGGGGAGTGGCCAATGAACTGTAACGTCATTCAGCGTCACAGGGAATCTTCCCTACCCTCCTCCACCCACTGCAGAAAAGACCATGAGAGGATGTGTGTGTGTGTGTGTGTGTGTGTGTGTGTGTGTGTGTGTGTGTGTGTGTGTGTGTGTGTGTGTGTGTGTGTGTGTGTGTGTGTGTATGCGCGCGCTTTAGTGTGTGTAACTCGTCATACAGCGTCACAGGGAACCTTGTCTTTGGACTTTCTCCTCCCCCATCTCCGCAGAAGAAACCATGTGAGTGTCTGTGTGCGCGTGTGTGTGTGTGTGTTTATGTGTGTGTGAGAGAGAGATAAAGAGAGAGAGTGTTTAAGGAGGTAGACTACCGAAGACACTACAGCAGTGTTAGGCTAACTCAGACTCTCTTGCTCCACTCTTTTTGTCTCTCACTCCTTCTCTGTCTCTCTATCTCTTTCTCTTCTCTATCTCTTCTCTCTATCTCTTTCTCTTCTCTCTCTATCTCTTTCCTGGTTATCTCTCTCTGTTTCTCCTCTCTTCTTTTGTACATATGAGAAGATCCACACACACTCATCCTTACTGAAGAGTGTGTTTATGCTTAGCCCACCTCCTGATATTTGCACGCACGCATGCACGCAAGCACACACACACACACACACACACACACACACACACACACACACACACACACACACACACACACACACACACACACACACACACACACACACACACACACACACACTCACGCATGCACGCACACGCACACGCACACGCACACACACAGCAAGACTTAACTTGTGCAGTATTTGCCCAGAAGGTGTCTACGGTAAATGTCTCTGGAACTACAGTAGCAGACTGACTGGCTGAACTGACAGTAAGTCCTGCAGCTTTTGTATTACACAGTAAATGTTGCATTGTTTATTCAACACGTAAAGAGTTAATTTCAGTCCAAATGATGTCAAATCAACTCTCCAAGTGTTAAATAAGTCCTGCATCTTTTGTCTTGATGTTGTTTCACTAGTGAGTGTACCGTATGTTGTTACATGCAGCTGTTCTGCTTGATACTGCACTATACTATACTAAGATCATATGAGATACATTATTCAATAGGGATCTTAACAGCAGACTGAGTGTCTGAACTTGCAGTAAGTCCTGCATCTTTTGTCTTGAATGTTGTTTTCACTAGTGAGTGTATGTTACATGCAGTAGTCTTACTCGTACCGTTTACTTTCTTCAGGCTGTGGATATCTGGGTGTGCAGGAGGGGATGTGTTTTTTGGCGTTACAGTGTAGTTCTAGCGTTTTGCCTTGCGCTTGCCTGCTTCTGTAGTGATTGTATGTTACATGCAGCTGTTGTGCTTGATACTATACTGTAAGATCGAATGAGGTACTTTATTCAGCAGATATCATATAACTGCCAGACTATTTTTTTATAGTCTTATTTTTTATATATTTTTATATTTATCTTTTAATTTTGTACTTTTTTTCAACTGAGAGAATATGTAAGTGCTTTTTGGCTTTACAGTAGTTTTGCCTTGCACTTGCATGTCACATGCAGCTGTTCTGCTTGCTACTGTACTGTAAGATTGAATGAGGTACATTAGTCATCAGAGATCATATAGCTGCCAGACTGTTTTATGTTTTGGGTTGTTCCTGAGGCTGTTTCCTACTGAGAGATTTACGTAAGTCTTTGTTTTTGGCTTTACAGTAGTTTTGCCTTGCACTTGCCTTGCACTTGCTTCTGTACCTCCATTATTTAGTAGGAATCATAACTGCCAGACCATTTTTTATCTTTTGGGTTGTTCCTGAGACTGTTTTCAACTGAGAGATTTACGTAAGTCTTACTCGTACCCTTTACTGTGTTCAGGCTGTGGATGTCTGGGTGTGCAGAAGGGGATGTGTTTTTTTTTGGCTTTCCAGTAGTTTTAAGTGAAAGCCCATTGGGAAACTCCAACTCCCATTGTCATTGTGACACAGCACTCCACAGCACACTGCACACAACGAAATTGCATTTATGCCTCACCCGTGCAAGGGGGCAGCCCTCAGTGGCGCCCCATGGGGAGCAGTGCGGTGGGACGGTACCATGCTCAGGGTACCTCAGTCATGGAGGAGGATGGGGGAGAGCACTGGTTGATTACTCCCCCCACCAACCTGGCGGGTCGGGAGTTGAACCGGCAACCTCTGGGATGCAAGTCTGACGCCCTAACCGCTCACCCATGACTGCGCTTGTTTGCTTCTCTACCTCCATTATTTCATAGAGATCGTAACTGTCAGAATACTTTATCTTTTGGGTTGTCCCTGAGACTGGAGAGATTTAAGTCTTACTCGTACCCTTTACTTTGTTCAGGCTGTGGATATCTGGGTGTGCCGAAAGAGATGTGTTTTTTGGTTTTACAGTAGTTTTCAAGATTCAAGATTATTTTTAGTTTTTCCCACAGGAAATACTGTATGTCTTGGCCATCACAAAGCTGCAGTTTTAGTGTTTTGCCGTATACCTACTGGCTTCCCTTTCTACTGTGATAAGAATAACTGCACAGTACTCCTGCGCTAGTTGGCTATTATGATATTAGGCTGTTACCATAGTTACGAGAGTAATCTTTTTAGGGCTATTAGCCTGTGTGTGTGTGTGTGTGTGTGTGTGTGTGTGTGTGTGTGTGTGTGTGTGTGTGTGTGTGTGTGTGTGTGTGTGTGTGTGTGTGTGTGAGTGTGTGTGCGTGCACACACGTGAAGCCTGGAAAATTGGCGCCGCATGGCAGCCTCCAGAGCTGGTGAGTGAATGTGGGAATATGTGAAGAGCTCTTTCCCAAAATGAGATATATCCATTTTATAGAAGTTGGGAAATTGACATCTTTGTAATGGACATTCCATTGAATTGCATTACAAAATGCATTTTATAGAGGTTTAAAAAGCATGTTCTCAAAACATTTGAATGGCAAGAATTCACACATAGATGATAGGACTACTTATCAGTCAATTCCAATATTAAAATGCAAAAATGCGAAAAGGCAAAAACGGTGGATATAGCGTTTTGGAAAAGAGCTCTTCATGTATAGGTGTTATGTGTTTTTGTATTTTGAAAGGGCTTGATTGATTATTTCTGCACAGAATAGCTGGCAGTGATGATGTTTATGAAGTCGTCTCTCTGTCTTGTTCTCTCTTTCTCTCTTTCTCTCTCTCTCTCTCTCTGTAGTAGTAGTATCTAAAGTGTCTTCAACTTGACGACTAGGAGACGTGATGCCACAAACAGCTCTGTACCATGTATAGTAACCCCCCCCCCCACACACACACACACAGCAAACAGCTGTGTGTGTGTGCACATACCTCTGTGTGTGTGTGTGTGTGTGTGTGTGTGTGTGTGTGTGTGTGTGTGTGTGTGTGTGTGTGTGTGTGTGTGTGTGTGTGTGTGTGTGTGTCTGTCTGTCTGTCTGTCTGTCTGTCTGTCTGTCTGTCTGTCTGTCTGTCTGTCTGTCTGTCTGTCTGTCTGTCTGTCTGTCTGTCTGTCTGTGTTTGCGTGTGTGTGTGTGTGTGTGCGCGTGCGTGCGTGCGTGCGTGTGTGTGTGAGAGAGAGAGAGAATGTGTGTGTTTTTCAGCAGTATGTCTGAGCATGTCAAATTCTTCGCACCACAATTATCTTGTGGGTACTGTCACGTATTACATAAATCAGTGACTTGGTCTGTTTTTACAGTGCATACGTTTTAGTAACAGTTTAGCCATAGTCTGTGTCTATATAAATGTAGGTACAGTATATTGCATGAGCTTCACCATAACCATCAGTACAGGTATAATATTACATTAATACAATCAGTATTGTATTACATATACAGTAATAATATTACCATTATCATTAGAGTTAGTATTATATATAGTAATGTTATATCATTAGAGTTAGTATTACATATAATAATATTACATCATTAGAATTAGTATTATATTTAATAATATTCTATTAATAAAATGAGTATTATATACAGTATAATAATATTACATCATTAAAATTAGTCTTATATATAATAATATTACATTCATACAATTAGTATTACAATAATATTACATTAACACAATTAATATTATATATAATAATATCACATTAATATGATTAGTTTCATGGAGGTGTTGGATTTAGCCTGGTGGATGTTTAGTGCAGAGCACTGTAAAAGTGGAGCATCTATATTATTATGCAACTAACTAGCCCTCAGAGGAGGTTTCTTCTGCGTGTCGACATCCAGTCATGAATTTCCCATGGAGGAGATGCAACACACACGCAGGCACCCATGCACGCACACACACACACAGGCACACACACACACACACACACACACACACACACACATTCTCTCTCACACACACACACACACACACACACACACACACATGCACACACACATTCACACACACACTCACGCACATGCGCAACCCTCTCTCTCTCTCTCTCTCTCTCTCTCTCTCTCTCTCTCTCTCTCTCTCTCTCTCTCTCTCTCTCTCTCTCTCCCTCTCCCTCTCTCTCTCTCTCACACACACACACACACACACACACACACACAGCAGGATAGCTGATACAGCTTTTCTAGCTAAGAGGGAAAAAGTGCAACAATTACACCCACCATGCATAAAACATGACCAACACTATCTTCTCCTCCTCATTCTACTTCTTCTATTTATTTTCCCATCTGCCCATTTTTTTGTCTCCCCCCTGGCTCGTCATATCCTTCCCTCCCTTTTTTTTTTTTTTTTTTTTTTTAAGCTTTCCAACGCCTTTTTCCATGTTTTCATTTAGTCTTTCTTTTTCCCTTCCTCATCTCCTATTTTCCCCATATTTCCTCTGTTTTCTTTCCCTAATTCTTTCTATCTGTTTACTAAAGCTTCCCTGCTCCTCCTCTTTCTATCTCTCCATCTCCTTGTCTTTCTAGTCCATATTTTCCTCTCCTCCTATTTATCTTCCCATCTTCCCATCCTCTGTCTTTTTTAATCTTCCCTCTCTTTCTTCACATCATTCCCTCGTCTTTCTATCCTTATTATAGATTTCACTCCTCTTTTTACACCCTCCTCTGTTCTCTTCAGTGTTTCTTCCAATCTTTCCTCTTTTTAACCTTCTCTTCTCTTTCATTTCTGTCCATTTTAAGCTTTCCTGCTCCTCCTCTCTCTAGTTCTCCCTCTACGTGTCTTTCTATCGTTTTGTTATTTTTCTCTCTCTTATGTAATATATTCCCATCTTTCCTCTTTTTCTCACACTTTCTTCATATCCATTCCCCCTCTTTCTGTCCTTGTTTAGCTCTTCAGCTCTTCCTCCTTCTATCTCTCCACCGACATTACGCCATTACACTTAGCTGAGATTTTTAAAAAATCCAAAGCCATTTACAGTTTATTATTATTATTATTATTATTATTATTATTATTATTATTGTTATTATTATTTTTTTATTCTTATTATTATTTTTATTATTA